>NC_052501.1:29357992-29657992 GCF_016617805.1 Bactrocera tryoni
TTTTTTATGTAATTTTTGTATTGGAAGTTTTTTAATTAAAATATTAATATTTTAAATTTTTCTTATATAAAAAATTGAATTTCATTCTAAAATGAGGATTTTAATTTTCTTGCAAAAATCTCTGAAAATTATTTTTTTAAAAAAAAGCTTTGATTTTAAATTTTTTGTAAATAAAAACTGTAAATTAAATTTTTTGAAAAGTCTCTAATCCGGCATTTACATTTCGATTTTGACCTCTTTTCATAGAGGAACAATGGCAAAGCAAATTTTGAATTTGAATTATTTCCAGAAAAACTGAAAATCCGAAGAATTTATCAAAAAACTCAAATTCAACATTTGCTTTCCAAAAATACTAAATTCAATTTTTTTCTTAAAAAAAGAAATAAAAATTTGCATTGGCCAAAATTTAACTTTCAGTTTTACTTTACAAAAAAATTAAAAACGTTTACTTTTTTTCTTGCAAATTTTAATTACAATTGCATAGTTGAATTTATTTTTCAGTTTTTCCCCTCGAAATTTTATTTTTTGTACAAAAAATTTTGAATTATGTTTTCACAGAAAAGCTTGCGTTAATTAATTTTTTGCAAAGTAGGTTTTTTATTTAAAATATTTTATAGCAAACCTTTGAATTTAATTTTTTGTAAATTTCAACTATTTACAAACCACTTTTCAAAGACTTTTGTACAAAAAATTTTTAATTATGTTTTCACAGAAAAGCTTGCGTTAATTAATTTTTTGAAAAGTAGTTTATATTTAAAATATTTTATAGCAAAACTTTGAATTTAATTTTTTGTAAATTTCAACTATTTGCAAGCCACTTTTCAAAGACTTTTTTTCAATTAAATTTTTGTTAAATAAATTTTGAATTTTTTTTCAATGAAGAACTTTCACTACAGAATTTGCAAAGTAGGTACATAGGTTGTGTATTTAAAATATTTTGTAGCAAAACTTTGAAAGTAACATTTTTGAAAAATATACTTAGAATTTGAACTTTGTAAATAAAAATAATTACAAAGTAAATTTTTTTTGCAAAAAAAGTATATAATATTTTGCTAAGTTAACTTTTGCATATAAATTTTTTAATTTTTTTGCAAAGTAAATTTTTGAAATTTAGAAATTTTACTCCACGAATCGCCTTTTAATTGCAAAAAAGCCAGCAATAATAAAGCTTGCGCTGTTTCTCTCTTCTCTCCACTAACACCTCGGCGAGTGCTTCGCATTTACAGTGCTATAATTATTTAATACAATTTAATTACTAAAGTATAGATTTAAAAATAAATTGGACACTCCAAATTAAAGCTGTCCTATTGCCACAAGAAAACATTCATATATGATTTCGAATCAATAACTGCAAATAAAACTCAATAATAAATTTAGATATGCAAACAATAATGAGAAAACTAATTGAAGACTCTTTACTGGGCTCAACAAACGATTGCAAAAAAAACTGAATACCAAACAGTTATTGGTAAGTAAAAATAGTTACTACAATACATACGCAGTTAGCACGTTGTACATACATATTTACCAGCACACAGGGTGTCGGATGACATTGCATACACAGAATTATGTACAGAAAATAGTGGAAAACTAAAGATTTCTCTCCCAACCAACAATTGTACTAGCAACAGTTCCGTTTCTCCGTATAAAAATACGAAGCAGCTTATTTGCGGCCGCGCTTGCTCTCCAATGCCGGCTTGTCGGGGTGGTGCTTACGCACGTGTACGCCGAGATTGCCGCGCTGCTTGGCCTTGTAGGAGCAATGCGGGCACGGGTGGCACGGCTCTTTGCCGCCACACTCGACATTCTCGTGGCGGCGCAAGGTCGACTTCCAGCGGTACTTCTTGCCGCAATGACGACACACATACTTCGAGTCGGCATCATCCTGATGCATCGACGAATCACTCAACGACAGTTCGTATGTGGTTGTTGTGGTGCCGTCAATGCTGGTGGCGCCTTCCTGTTTGATGGGTCGCGTTGTCAGTATGGTGTAACTCTTGGTGATGGTCGGTTGTTCGTGCAGTGTAATGCCGTCAGGCAGGAGCGTCGCCTCAACGCTCGTTGTGGCATCGTCCTGTTCCTGCAGCTGCAATTGCGCATGATGACTCTGCTGCGGATGTATGTGATGCACTTGTGATTGCTGTAAATGCTGCACATGATGGTGATGGTGATGATGATGGTGGTGCAACGCCTGCTCGGAGTCCTCGTCGACCGTCGTCACTTGTGTCGTTGTCGGCACGCCGGTTTGTATGTGCTCGGTGATTTCGGTTGGTGCAAAACCGATGCCGATTTTCGTACCGTCAGGCAGTTCGATGTCATCGATTTCGGCATATTTCACCAAATCGCTGATGATCGCCGCCGAGGCTGACGGATTATTTAAATCGATTTCGCTTATCTCATATTTCGTGCCTTCGGTGAGTTGGTGGTGGTGGTGGTGTTGTGTCTCGGCATCGTGTGCCTCCACGATTTGTACACTGGTGGCGGTGGTGCTCTGCGGTGTTATTATTTTACCACGTGAATATTTGATACGCGATGCAACCGGTTTTTGTTCGGCGATTTGTACATTCCGCAGGCTCATCAAATTGATTGTCTGTGTGTGGTGTGGTGGATGTGTGGTGACGATGCTTTGTACTTGCGGATGTGCTTGCAATTGTTGGATTTGCTGATGTTGTTGTTGCTGGTGTTGTTGTTCCAATTCATGACTGTGCTGATGCGTATGCTGATGTTGTTGCTGATGTGATGTATGCGGTTGCTGTCCGAATTGGTGTGAATGTATGATCGTGGCCGAAGTTTGTTGCGTCGCGATTGGCGAGACCGTCGGTATTATCTTCTTCAAATTGATCAGTTCTAAAGTAAATAGCAGGGCATTTGAGGTTCGTTAGTATTAAGGAGGAATTGGTATAAAATATACGCTAAGAATAAAAAAACAGTCGTTCAGATATATTTACATATATAAAAACCTATGAAACTCAAAACTACAGAACGGCTGTGTTTGTTGTTTTTAATGTGGACACGATAAGTAAGACTAAAAGCGATTTTGCATTGACTTTTCGTGCGAAAAATTTATGAAACATTGATATTAAACTCAAGAAGTATGCGAAAGAGTTGCCACCTTTTGAGAAAAAAACTGAAAATAAGACCAAATATGTTTTACAAGCATTTTAGCGAAACTACTCAAAATTTCAATAGAATATAATTTAGATTTATTGTGGAAAAGGGTTGCCACCTTTTGAGAAAATAGAACTGAAAAAAGACCAAATATGTATGTTTACCAAGCATTTAAAAGTCACTACTAAAATTTCAATAGAATTTGAATAAAAGATTTGTGGTGGAAAAGGGTTGCCACCTTTTGAGAACTCAAAATATGTACAAGACCTGTGCCACAGACATTTAGAAACGACTTTTGGGAAAATATTTGAAAGTTTTTCACTAAAATTTATTTTGTAATAGGAAATCATTAGACAAATATAAGGTGTTTAAGGGGTTACATCGGTTTTATCGGTTTCACGGCTTCAAAAAATATTTTTTTTTTATTATATTATTGAAATCTATAATAACTTAATATTATGATATCTCTAAAAGCTCAAGTTGAACCCTGTAATAGTTTTGGAGATACAGCTTTGTAGCTCCAGACCAGCTTCATAGTCACTTGAACGTTAAACGCGTTTTTCTCGAAACTGTGTTTTCGCAAGTCAGTTGTCACGATTTTTCGCGAACTCCTCAAACGGTCTTAACGAAATTTAGCACATTGTTTTTGAAAGAACTTTTTTGGTCCAGTTACAACTATTTAAAAAAAAAGCATCGACAAATTTTCACCAAAATTTGCATTTTTTTGTAAAATATATTCCTTTTTTGTTTCTCCTTCGTCCAATACCAGTTTATGGTCCTAACTAAAACACCTATTTTTTCTTTTTACAACAAATGATCCTGTGAGAAGGTCTGTTCTCAACATGGAGGTACCTTTTTCCGAAAGATTGCTCGACATGACGTCGTAATGGCCGAGTTATGAATATTTTTCTTTGAAAATTCACAATGTGTAAAATATGTATCTTTGGAATAATACAAAGTTTGAACAAAACATTACACTTTTTCATGATAGGGCTTATTTGTTCGAGGAAACCCATGTGAACACTTAAGAAGGCTTCTAGAAATTGCTCGGTGGTCATCAATGTGAACGTGTCTTGAAATAACTAGAGATGCTTCTTATTAGGAGTCTAAATGAGTGACAATTATACTAATGGGCGTTTGGGATAATATTTCAGAAATATCCGATGCTAACTTTAGCATTTAAATATTTTCAAAATTAGTTCATATATTTTAGAACAAACATGGCTACAAAATATATGTTCGAAACATACGGCGATCAAGAAAGTATTGCCAACTGCTGAAAAAATTAATCTTTAGGTCAATTTAAACATATATTGTAATATAGGAGCCACCTATTAAAAAAAGTAACAAGAGTTTTTTCTCTTCTCTACAAAAAACTCATCACAATTACAAAATATTCCTTAAAAGAACCTAGATGAGTCCATTTGTAAGGCAGATATATGCTTTAGTGACACGATCTGCACAATTTCTTGCGAGATTGCATCATTGATAGATCAGATTAAATGAAAAAGCTTTACATACAAGGGTTTGAATTTTATCGGACAGTTTGTAAGGTAGCTTGTACGCTATAGTAACACGTTCTGTACAATTCTTTCGAAGATTGCAACATTTCTTTAGGCAATAATTTAAACGAAATTTCTTGAAGATATTTGATCAAAAGAGAAAGCTTTCCATACAAGTACCTTTATTCCTATACTGCAGTTAGTTTGCTAGTACAACAGTTTTCGATCAAAAACCAACTCAGTATTAGCATATATCATACGATTTACTTTAACTTTGAACTTTTTATTATAAGAATCACTTCAAATTCGGCTTGTCGTTTTGCGAAAATCATTGAAATGTTTTCACTAGCAAATTAAGATCTTTTATTTCAATATTTCAAGCGTTTTTTGGCACGCACAAGGCACTAACCCCATAAGCCACAGAATGAGCTACACCAAACACGCCCCCTTTTCATATTTAAATCTTTCTTAGCTCTACGCTCAACGTTATTTAGTTTACATATAAATAAATATAAATAACTGTAATATTTAAGCTGTAGTTTATATGACTCACCACACTCGGAGGAAGGTAACTTAATTGGGGTGCTCGTCAACGTTGCCAATGTGGGCTTGACATCTGTAAGATTTTGCACATCCGTTATATGCGCTTGAGCATTGAGTTCACTAACATTGGTAGCGACTGTTTGTTCATCATCGGTGGGCGCAATCTTAGCCGTTGTTATGTTGCCCAGCTTCTTCACATGCAACACAAAGCCATCTTTATTCTGGGTGATCACGATGTCATTGCTCTCCAGCAGGCAATCGTCCAATTCGAATTCCTCGGGTGTAATGTCCGTCTGTTCCGATTTATCATGCTTAACTAATTAAGGAAATATCACAAAAATTATTTTCATAAATTTTTTTCAATACAATTTATGCTATAATTATAATTATGGTAAAAATAAAATGAAAAAGTTATAGCATTAGAAGAATTAAATCGAAAACAAGCAAATCCTTTCGAAATAAAAAAATGTATTTATATGTAGGTGTATGTACGTACAAATGTGTATGAGTTTTCATACATACATACATACAACAAATTAGTGTTTGTGATGTGTAGCTGTAGTTCACAATAATGATTTATGTAGGTGTTTGTGTGCGTGTGTGTGAAAAGTTTGGAAAAATAATTAACGTTGGATTCATTATATAGCATTAAATGACACATTGCTGATTTTTTTGGAATTATTTATTTTCAAAACCTATAATAAATATATTTATATGTATAACCTAGCAAAATTTACAATACCATTTTCAACAATTTTTAAGCTGAAAATGCGCTTATAATAAAATACGACAAACTTTGAATAGGAAGGCAAACATCTTTTTGTTGTTGTATTATTTAATTTTCAAGCCGTACGTCAATGCTAGCGTATATATGCTAACTTCATTTAAACATACTTATGTACAAGCGCTCAGAATTGTCCAAACATTTTATGTAGCATGGCTAGCGCTTTCAAAAGTCGACATACATATTTATATATATGTACATACATATATAACTGTATTTATGTAAATTTCGCAATTCTGTATTTTATTAAGTTTGCTCAGTTTGCGCTCTGTCAATTTCCATATGTTGCGACTTCATATGCGTATTGAGGCTGTGCCGGTACCGCGTTACGTAAGAGCAATGCGGACAGCGTTCCGAGGGCTGCTTGCCGCACTCGAAGCGCAAATGACGCGACAAATTCTTTTTATATGCATACATTTTATCACAGCGCGGACAAATGTGTGGATCCGTTATGGAAGAGAGTGTTAGCGCATCATGCTTTTCTTCATTAAAACTATCAGTGCATTGTGCAGAAGCGGCTGCGCTATGGCGTTTCTTCAGTATTTCTTTCCAAGCGATATTGTTCAATGACGTCACAGATTTGATGGAAAGCGCCCAATAATTTTCTGCAAAAGAGAAAATGAGAGAGGAATAGGTAAGTACAAGTAAGTAAGGCGTAAAATTAAAAAAAATAATAATAATATTTGAAAATAAAAGTAAAAATAAAAGTCAGAGCAAAATTAAAAATTTAAATAAAAGTAAAAAATAAACAACGAAAAAGTGATGCGACTATTTGAAATATTCACTAAAATTTATTTGTCACATTATTTTATTTAATTATTTATATATTTAGGCATGATAATAGGATAATACAAACATTATATGACTACTTAAGCGCTTGATAATATTATTTATATAAGAATTTTGATACTATTGCAACAAGTTGCGATAAAATATATATGTAAAACATTTTTTTATTTTTTTAATTGATTTTTTTTAATATTTATTTATTTCTTTTTTTTTATTTTACAATCTGGCAACATGTTGCTTAAAAATATATGTACATACATATAATATATATAAGTATAAAACAGATTTTTTTTCTTTTGTTCTTTTAAAATTATTACTTTTTTATATGCACAGTTTAATTTTATTTTTTTCTTTTTGTATTATTATTTTTTAATTGTTTTTTTTTTTTTAATTCTGTTTTATAAATGTTTTGTTTTTATTAATTTTTAATTCAATTCTTTTTACGAATGTTTTTTTTTATTTATTTTAATTGTTTTTTTAATTAATTTTCATTTCAATATTTTTTATGATTCTTTTATGTTACACTCAGTTGCATGTGCCAAAATTGCAACACTAATAATACTACATATGTATGTACATACCATTTTGCTCACAAATATATAGGTATGTACATACATATGTAGTTATGTAAATGTTAACCTCTCAGCAATAGATTCTTACCATTATCTATTAGGTGATCATAACATTGATGTATTAACAAAACACAAACGTGAGGGGATTTCCCATTAGGTTATAGTGGAGTTGTAGTTGACAAACTGAATTGTAGAGGGCGGAAATGATAAAAAACAACAGACGCAGGTAGTACCGTCTACTGTTAGCTTACGGTAGCAATTATTGAAATGGCAATAAATGCATATCACCAGCTACACAATAATTGACCTGACTTTACAAAAACAAAACAAAAGTGTTTCTCTAATAAATATTTACATTTTGGAAAACTTAATTGCTAATTGTTGCAATAACCACTACCACACCACTAGGTAGGATGCTCCCGTTTAAAGTGTGTCAAGAGCGTCTCCTTGATGCCACAACCAAAGCCGCACAAGTGGCATTTAAATTTATTTTGCAGCAATTGTTTGCTGTTTTGACGACCGTAACGTTGATATGAAACCACTTCGCGTTTCGCCGTTGGCGCGCTCTCCCCTATAGCTTTAGTTAGGTTTAGATTTTTGCTCACACTCCTTTCAGGTGGTGAACTAGGCGCACAACAAGTTATCAGTGAATCAACAGTTTGTTCATTTTCTTCGCTCATATCAGCAAAGCTTTCTACAATATTATCGATTTCCAGACAGGACACATCGGTGCTTGCAGTTTCTATGAACTCAAAACTCTCTGCTGACAATTCAATATAGTCGGCAATATTAATATTATCCACATTTTGCTCACAAAATATATAGTCCTTGCTCAAAGTTGTTGTAGTGGTTGTTGCTCCTGGTGTGGCAGCCAATTGCTGATTAGATGGCAACACTGCACGCCGCTGCAGTTCCAGTTTAACTGTTTTTGGTGAGAGAAAAGAAAGAAATTGCATTTTAGTACTTTTGAAATTATTAAAAATGTATACATTTTTTAATTATAATTTTCACTGTAAATTTTTTTCATTAAAAATTCTAATTACAAAAAAAAACAAATCTTAATCTTATAAAATTTGTTACCTTGTACAATTTTTATTATATAAATGATAACTATTTATAATAAAATATTGAAAATGTTGAATGTGATATAAATTTAATACATGTTTATAATAAAATAATATAAATATTGAATGTAATATAAATTTTATAAACATTTTTAATAAAATAATATAAATATTAAATGTAATAAAAATATCTATAAAAATATAATTTCGATATATAAATAATTTTTATATCATAAATATTTAAAATAAAAAAAATATAAATATTTATATAAATAATTTTTATTTTTATATATATTATATAAATAATTATCATTATTTTTATATTATTTATTTATTTTTTAATTGCTTTTTTTATTTTAAACTGTTAGATTTTTTTTATTTTAAGTTTTATTTATCTTTAATGTTTATATTATTTATTATTTTTTTCATTTTAATATCATAATTATATTTAAAAAATAATATAAATATTTATGTTATTTTTATACAAGTTGTCATATAAAAATAATTTTTTTTAACATACATAACATTTCTTCTGCTGCTACCAGCATCCTGCTCATCATCCCGCGCTCACATTCACGCCCACTCTCATCATCGAAATAAAACACATATGCTTTTGAGTTTTTCGTTTCATTACGTTTCTTACCAATTTAAATATTTTATTCATTATTAACGGCATCATCATTCATTAAACAAATTATGCTATATATATGTATGTATATATATAAACGCTTTAATATTCATAGTTTCGTCTTATGTATTTATATTTTCTCTATTTTTATTTATTATGTATATTTTTCGGCTATTGCATCGGTATCGGTTAACTTCAAACGTAATTCTTGCTTTTATGTTTTCTTATGTTATTTGCTGTGTACTTCAATTTGCTGTAATTAAATACCATTTGGCATACAAGTTAACACAACAAAAAAAACGAAATGGTTTACAATTAATTTTTATTAATATATTTATCTTTCAACAAAAACAACGTATAACATAGTTACATAGCTACAGTATGTTTGTATGTATTTGTTTTTAATATAAATTGGCAAAAATATCAGTTTGGCTTTGTAAATGTATGCGCAGCCTATTCGTACACTTTTTAGTTGTTGTTCTGTTCTCTAGCGCTCTGTGGTATTACAATTCGATTTTGGTGAAAATTATAAATACGTTTCCACTACTTCTTTTCTAGCTTTTGTTTTTTGTTAAATTTAATCGCAGTATTATTACAGTATTATTTCATATATATATATATGTATGTATATATATTTTCTTTTAGGTACTAACAAATATCATCATAAACGTTTTAGTGTGTGTATATATAAATATCATGTTGCTCTTTGCGGTTATTTGTTTTCTTTTTTTAATATCTTTTCTTATTTATTTATTTGTTTTTTTTTTTGGCTACGCCACGCTTTTCTTAAACGAAATAACAGTTAAAGACTATTTTAAATTCCGCTTAACAGACGGGCAACTATTGCTATAATAAATATATATGTACCTATCCTTTTGTATTGTGTATATGCATCAGTGTTTTATATACATATATTGTATATATATTGTGAACATATACATATATATGTTCCATAAACGTCTGTGTTTTCATTTTGAATTATGTTCACGATTTTTTTGTTTTTATTTTTTTTTATAATTTTTTGTCTAATTTTGCCTACAAAAACATTTTCGTTTCATTTCAGTTTTTTGTTTCTTAGTCAATTAATTGCAATTATTTCAATACGTTCTAATATGGTAATATGGCAAAAATTGTTCGCTTCCTTCAAGCTCACAAATAACTTCTTTTGTTTATATGTATATAACAAGTTTTTTAGATATATTTTCTTATTTATTAGACTCTCTCTGCCGTGCGTTGGCAAATCTTCTTTAATAATGATTTCTTTTTCACTTGTATATATGTGTGTGTATGCATAACTGTGTGTGTGTTGTGTATGTTTGTGTGTGTATATTCTTTTTTTCTAGCTTACTTGTATATTATATTATATGTACATAAGACTATATACATATATTTTGTATGCACTCGTTGCACTTTCAACGCGGCGCTGTGGATGATGCTTCATTTTTATTTAAACAAAAATAATAACTTTAAACAATAAACCCTGTATGTTTGGTAATTCACATATTATTTGTTTATTTCGCTTATATATTTTTTATTTTATATGTTATTTTTAATTTATATGTATATATTTTTTTGTTTTATTTATTAGCTTTCTCCGTTTGACCGCCAAAAAATTGCAACAAGCGCACATTAATATATGCTTTTGCCTCTATGTACATATGTATTTATGTATATATAAATATAAATGTATACATATTGTTCATAGAGCTATGTATGTATATGCATGTATGCATTTAATAAGTGTATACCTATGTATTTGGTTGATTTCTTTGGAGTATATTTTGTTCATTTATTTGTATATATAACTATTTTCATATATATTTATAGATGTATATGTATAGTTTCAACTGTACCAACAAGTTTACTTAATTAGTTGACGAAATTCGCGCAACATTATGCTATAAAATGACAACAACAACAACAATTCGGTTGCAATTCACCGCCCGCAGCACAAAAATAAACAGTTTAACAAGGCATATGTATGTACATATATGTAACATTTAAGGAAATGAAAAAAATTTAAAGGTAAACATAAAATTTATAAGGATAAATAAAAATTAATATACATATGTATGATATATAATATAAATGGCTAAAAATTGAATGCATATAACAGTTTTGGAAACAAAAAAATTTTTTGGAAAAAATATATTAAATAAAAACTTTAAAATTAATAAAAGTTTATCTTTTTAATAAAATAAAAGTATAGAAAGAATAAAAACAAATAAATAAATAAAAATTACATATAAAAAATTACTAAAAATTGTATGTATGTAAAAATTAACTGAAATAAAAAAAATTTTAGAGCTAAAAATTAAAAAAACGATTAAAAATTTAAGAAAAAATATATTCAAATAAAATCGAAACTAAAAATAATGTATAATAAAATTGTGTATAAAAAAGTTAATTTTTTTTAATAAAAAAGCGTTCAAAATTAAAATTTTTTTTTTTTATTAAATTTAAAGATTAAATTGGTAAAGATAAAAAAATTTAAATTAAAAAAAATAAACTACAACGAAAAATTTAATCAAAAATAAAATATTTACAACCAGCAAATTATATTATAAATAGTGAAAGAAAAAAATAATAATAAAACAAAAATTGATACACATACATACATATATTCATACACAAATGTTTTCGAAAATTAAAACAAAAAATTATAACATTAAAAATTAAAAAATGTGTATAAATAAAATATAGAGAAGAAAAATTATATAAATCCCAACAAAAACAAAAATAAAATAATAATATGCATATATTTACACACAAAATTCTTTTAAAGCCAATAACAAAATAATTAAAATTAATTAATGTGCTTAAAATTAAAAAAAAAAATAATAGTTATAATTAAAAAATTAACTTTAATTAGTTTACTTAAATTAAAAATAAAAAAACTAAACTCACTTTGTACCACAAAAATCAAATCTAATAATAAATTTCGTAAAATTAAGCTTAAACCAATAAAATTGCTAACACTACGCTACAAAAGTACGCATAAGTAGTACTAAAAAACAAATTAACGGTGTAAATATGCAAAGTGTAAACTTAATAGCGTCCAAAGGAGAAGAAATAGCTTTACCAACAATATGCAGCATATGCATATGGATGCTTGTATTTTACACACATACACATATAAACTGTGCATATCAGTGTGAGTGAGTGTGTGTGTGTTAATTTAAAAATTCTAGCTTCTGTTTTTTATTTTTACATTGTAAAATTGATTTAATCTCTTCGTCGTAATTAAAATTATAAAATATATATTTTTTATATATATACGAGTATATGATTAATAACGCACCGTTAGGAATTACATACACATTAACTACCTATTTAGCTTGTTCTTGCTCGCTCGCCCTATAACTATAACTACATTTGATCTGATGCCATCACATAGCCTATGCAAGTCACGCTTTAACACACTTTTCCCCGTTACGATTAGAAAAAATTTTCAACTCTTACGCTTCTGCTTCTCTTTGTTATTATTATTATTTGCATTTTCCTCAAATATACATACATAAATCGGTATGTATACGAGTGTGTGTTAGATATACATTTGTATCTCGCCTAAAATATATATTCATCTAAGGGAACTTAACGCATAAGTATTGTTATATGTTTGTATGTATGTGTTGTTGTTAAATTAGAATAGCAGCAGGTTCCCGTTTAGCGTTTTGAACAATTTTTTTATTATATATTTCATATATGTATGCAGGTAAACTTTGCTCTTTTAAATTATAGTCGATTGACTTACATTAAATAACACATTGACTAGATATGAAACTAAGTCACGTCTCTAGGTCAAGACGTTGCGCATAGGCGGACTTAATGTATGTATGTATATACATATGTATGTTTGCGGAATATTTTTTTGGAAAAAGTGAAAAATATTGGCACATTGAGTATAATAACGGTAATTTTCAACAAATTATAAAAGTGGGACCTGCCGTGCAAAAGTGCAAAAAATGGTTCTTGAACAAAATTTTAAAAATTGTTTTTAAACAAAATTTCAAAATTGTTTTTGATAAAAAAATATATAAATAATTTTTGAAAATAAAAATAAAAATTGTTTTTGAAAAAAAAATTGTTTTTGAACAGAAATTTTAAAAATTGTTTTTCAAAATATTTCAATGTTAAAAAAAATTGTTTAATAAAATATTTTCATATCTTGGAATTTGTAGGTACTTTAACTTTCTTTGTATTTTATACACATTCACACATCAATTTTTCTTTGACATACATATGTATGTATATATGCATGTACATATGTAATAAGACAATTCCAAGATAATTTCCACTAATTAATAACTCCAAGTTGAACTTGGCACTGTTGCTAATTTCATATTACATATATATTCATAGTATTGTACATAATTCAATTTTCTTTAAAAGTTAACGAGTATTAACAATAATAAAATTAGCAAACTTTAACAATTTCTTAGTTACACTTACATATGTATATGTATATATTATGCAATGCATTAACATTTTATAAGATTCTCTTCGTTTAGTACGTTTAGTAGCTGTTTAGTACAGTGCTAACGGTACTATGGCACAAACAACATTGTCAAGTTTAGACGTCTACTAGTGTTCCCGTTATATGGCATAGGCCTTTCAATATTTCACTTCATTTCGTCTTTGGTTAGGCGTATCTCGACGGTTAGCTTCGGCTTCATATGTATATACCGACTTTTAACCGTAGAAATGTCTAACTGTATCTAACATAAGCTCTCTAAGCTCCCCTAACTACCGCCCTACTTAGTTACGCACATCTCAGTGTATTTTGTTCCATTGGCGTAGTTGAATATTTGACTAATAAATTAGCTTTTAGTTACAGATAAAATATCAACTTAATATATACAGAGTTTTCAGCTAAGCTCATCTATGTACGGGTTTCACACGTTCATATAAACCTTCGACAAATTAAACTGTTTATGGCCACTTTTTCAACTTGGAAACTAATTAATTATTTTCCAGTTTTTTTTTTAATTTTTTCGTTTAATGTTTTCGAATACCTAACCTCAAAATAATGTCAATAACGATACTCAAGAAGTTACATATTTTCAACGAACCCAAATTATATGAATTTTTTTTAGTTTACGGATTTTTTTCATGTTTTCGAAAATATAACCTCAAAAAAAGCCAAGAAAAACTTTCAAGAAGTGCCTTATTTTAAACGAAACGAAACTATATTCGATTTTTAAGCTTTCAGAATATTTTTCATGTTTACAAAAACCTAACCTCAAAAAAAAGTTCAAGAATGACATTCAAGAAGTTTCATATCTTAAACGAAATGAAATTAAATTCGAATATATTTATTATATTCAGGATTTTTTTCTTGTTTTCGAAAACTTATTTTATTTCTTTAATATTTTCAGAATTTTTTTTCATGTTTTCGAAAATCTAACCTCAAAAAATGTTAAGAACGATATTCAAGAAGTATCATATTTTAAGCACGTTATTTTTGATCCATAAGACTCATGCGGACAACTTTTCCATTTTAGTAATGCTTTTATATTCTACATTTCGCGTTATTACGAAAACCTAACATAAAAAAATCTTTTCGAAACAATATTTGTTAGACAAGTAGCTGTATAGCTACAAACGAAAGGTTATGGATTTTTTAAATTTAAGGTTAAGTATATTAATTCTTCTATATATTCCGAATTTGAGTTTAGGTTTATACATTGATCTGAAAAAAATTTTAATTATAATTTTTCCTCGCTTTAAAATACGCACATTTGTTTTGCAAAGCAGACGGACTTGTGGCCAGACATAAAAGTTAAATAACAATAATTAAAAAAATAAATTCAATTTATTTAAATTATTTTTACAAAAACAAGAAAAAATATTTTAGTTAAAAACCCGTTCGTAGCATCTAAGGTACAAATTATTTGACTAAGATTTATATTAATAATATATATTTTTTTAATTTATTTTATAGTTTGGTTATAATGGCACTAGTAGCAGTTAAGTTCTCTGTGTTTTAACTATTTCATATGACTTTCCTTACGAACATATATACAAATTTGTTTAAAAAACACTAATATATGTATTTACCTAAGTATGTATGTATTTCTGCATGGTTAAACCATAATTCGATATCGAAACGAAAGTGAAAACGCAGTTATAACCGACGGAAAGCTGGATATTTTTTGAAAAAATACCTAAAATGACAACAATTACAAAACAACAAAGCTGCTGAAGTGAAAAAATTTCACTTTCGTTCTAAATAATATGCAATTTTGATATATACTTAGCTATATGATTATAGCAGCATATAATTCCTTAAAAGTGCACACTGAGCACATTAGTTTTCAAAATAATGCACATACAAACAATAATACATGCATATTTTAACAATAGCTCGGATATTTAGCTTTTTATTTGTCTAAGTATGCAAGTTAAATGCAATTTATGGCAACTTAGTCGGTGATAGCTAACGTTTTACGCCTATTTTTCTTAAAAATCGGCGCCAATTTCGAATTATTTTTTGTATGAAATTTTGAATTCCGAAAAAATAACTGTTTATTATGTAGTATAACTAACTGCAAGCTAAACAGTAATGTTTAGACGCTTACTATAAATTATAGCAAAGCAAGTTTTAACATATTTGCACTTTTGGGTTAAAAAAAAATGGAGTTTTAGTTAAAATATTGGGTCTAGCTTTCGTATCCACATAGAAACACATACATATATATTTAGAATATACATATATATATATATTTTCACAAGTATTCCGCTTGGAGTATATAAAGTTATGTACATACATATGTATGTGCATATGTACACACGTTTGTTAGCAGTTAATGCTAAAGCCTCCAAATAGTTTGCAAAAACATTGCTGGGTGGAAATGCTTAAAATATTAATGTTGTATAGCAAAAATAAAAAAAAAATTAGGTTATGAAAATCGCAGGCTATAAAAGTAAATTTTTATGTTATAAAAATTTTCGATTATGAAAATATATTTTTCAGGTCATAAAAATTGTTTGTTAAAATTAACATTTTTTAGTTTTAAAACATTTTTAGGTTATAAAAAAAAATTGTTTTCGCTAAAGAAAAAATATTTTTGGGGTTACAAACCAAGTTTTGTATAAAAAAAATTTTAATAAAAACATTTTTAGGTTAATAAAAAGTACTATTTAGCTAAAAAAAAAATTATTAGGTTATAAAAACAGTTTCAGTTAAAAATAAGCATTTTTAGGTTAATAAAAACATATTTTCGATTTTCGATGCCTTAAAAATCATTTTTAGAAAAAAAGTTTTATTTGGTTATAAAAAACAAAAAAAAGTTGGTTAATGAAAAACAATTTTTAGCTTAAAAATAATTTTAAAAAATATTTTTAAGCTTTATAAAATTTTTTTGGTAAAAAGAACAACTTTTTTGGTTCATAAATAAAACAGTATCTATGCTTCAACAAACAATTTTCGTCATAAAAAATTTAGGTTAATAAAACCAGCACTTTAGCTAAAGAAACTCCTTTTAAGGATATAAAAAGCAGTTTTAGTTAAAAAAAGGCATTCTTATGTTAGGAAAATAATGTTGTCAGTTTTTTTAAAATAATTTTTTGGTAAAAAATAATTTATAAAAAAAGAAAATAAATTGGTTACCAAAAAGCATTTTTTAGCTTACAAAATATTTTTAAGGTTACAAAAAAACAATTTCCGTTAAACAAAAAACATTTTTAGGTTATAAAAAATATTTTCAAAGTTTTAAGAATAAATGTTAGCTAAAAAACTTTTTTAGATTATACAAAGGAAAAAAGTTGGTTAATAAAAATGGTTATAAAAACCAATTTTGGTTAAAAAAACATTTTTGGTTTATAAATAAAATATTATCGATGCTTCAACAAACAATTTTCGTTAAAAAAAAAAAGATTTGTTGATTATAAAAAAACTAAGTAACAAAAAAGAAATAGGTTATAAGAAATAATTTTGTAGTTAAGACCAAAACAAGCCTAACGAAGTAAAATATTTAAAGCAGCACCCAAAATTGCAATGTACTTAACTTAAATAACATTAACTGTTAGTTGCTTTGTTCTCTGCTTTGCTAGTTATGTGTGTATGTAGGTATGTAACGCCTCTACAATTTCAATACGAATACCTATTAAATCCCTAAAGATTCTGAGTTATAATTATTTTTTTTTTAATAATTATTGTGTTTCATATAAAGTTGTGTGTGTGTGCATGAGTGTGTTTGTGTGTGTATACACGTATATAAAACAACAATATATTTGTCATAGGCACATATATACATACTTTTTATATATTCTTTTAACTAACATATGTATGCATATTACGTACATAGTATGTGTGTATATGCATGTATTTCTTTATATATGTATGTATGTATGTATGCATATATGTGCATGTAGATTTTTGGCAACAAATAAACACAGTACGTTTCTCAACTTCACACCTACATATTATGTAATTCCTGTTCAACATTTTCAATTTGCTGTAAAACATTTGACCTAGTGGATTCCACACCCAGCGCATACCACGTTTTGGTTCACTATTATATATTGTATATATAATTTGTTTTCTTTGTTAATTTTTAATTTTTTTTTAAGTTACTTGGTTAGTTTGACTAAATTTGTTACTCTTTTATTTGAACCCTAAGTTTCGTTTTCTGTTTTTTTTGTTCATTTTGTTGAAATTATTTAATTTTTCTGTGTACTTGCATTCACGTTTCAATATTAATATTACACTACTGTTAATGCAACAACACCTGCTTTACGCTTTTAAGACAAATTTAACTAATTTTATACATACATACAAATTTTGTATATATACTATAATATATATATGTATATATTTATGTGTATGTAAATATGACACTTGTTGCAATATTAATTTCTTCACGTTTTTGTTGTTGTTCGCTTTTGTTTTTCTTGTTTTTGTTTTGTATGTAATACAATAAGTATTTTTTGTCAGTAGATACATAGTACGTACTATATGTACATATGTACACAGGCATATACACAAGTTTGCACTCGCACATATGTATGTATGTTTATTTGTTTGTATGTATGTATGTAGGTATGTAGATTCAAGTTAATTTGAATATTTGTTCTAAATTACTTAATATCATCAAATATTTTATCTATGTAAATAAATGATGTGGCATCCAATAAATTCGTTTTGTTGTTGGTTATAAGTTGTTGTTTTCTTTTTTGGTTTTAGTTTTTTTTTTGTATTAGTTTTATATTTTATTCCCCTTGGTATCAAATTGTTTAAAAACTTTGGGCTTTTGACCGTGCACCCAACTATCCTACTTGCTTATTGTTTGCTATTTTGGTTTTGCTGTTGTTACTTTTAGTATTTCATACTTCAAATATGTTTGTTGTATGTGTGTGTGCGTGTGTGTGTAAGTAACCTTACGTGCGACACACACACACACACTTTTCGCTTGTTTCTTGAACAATTTTAGTTTTTGGTTTGAGGTTGAGGTTAAAATCCTATGAAATTCCTAATATACATATGTATCTTTCATTCTTTGCTTGTATGTATTAGCTATGTATATATGTATGTATGTATTGTATATGTAAACCGCATGCATTGTATACATATTGGTTGCTATTTTCTTGCTCTTACATATGTGTGTATGTATGCAGTGCATATGTAATTCCTACTTTTATATATATGTATATATATATTTGTATATATATATCAACTATGATACTCTGCTGTTGGTGTTGCACATGTTGCCGTTTTGAACGCACTAGCTCTATTTGATTTTAAAGAAAACATTATCTCATAAGTAGTATTTGACACAAACACCGGATTCCAGGTGTCGCTTTAGGTGGGAGCTTTGTGAAAATGCTTTACCGCACATGAGGCAGCGAAATTTTTTCTGTCCACCACATTCATATCTGGAACAACATAAAAACAAGCATCGCAATCATTTATCGATAGTAAATATGTATACATGCTATATAAATTTTTAGTTTAGGCAATAGTTAGATTAGGTGCACTTTCAGAAAGTATGGAATTATGTTAACCTCAAAGACAATTTGATTTCGCTAAACGCTTTTTAGTTGGAAAATACATTTTAAACTCTCTGAACGGCCAAGCAAAAAAGTTTCCAAACAGGAACTTGATTTTGATGAATCTATTTATATGGCAGCTATATATTTAAGTGGTCCGATCTAAATAAAATATTTGAATATTGTACCCTTGTATATTGTCAAATGAAAAAATTTTCCATACAAGTCCTTGATTTTGTGCAATCAGTTTGTATGACGGTTATATGTTATAGTTGTCTGATATCGGCAGTTCCGACCAATGAGCGGCTATGAGAAGCAAAGGTTTCAATACGCGTAATTGACCTTTTCAATTTCGATGACATTCCAACAAGACGATATATATGTACGTATAAAAATGTGATAACGACTTTTAGACTGTCGAATTTTGGGGGAGCAATGAGCAGCTTATAGATGAGAAAAGGCTGTGTTAAAAATTTCAGATCGATATCTCAAAAACTGAGAGACTAGTTCGTGTATATACAGGCGGACAGAAGGACGGGTAGACGGACATGACTAAAACGACTAAGCTCACCATGCTGATCGTTTATACTTGTATATTTACTTTTCAAAGTCTACGACGTTTCCTTCTAAGTGGTACAAACTTCGTGGCAAACTTAATATAATCTTTTCAGGTTATACAAATTATTAACTGGTTTTTCTCATTATGGCTGAACCGTTAGATTCGCGAGTAAATAGAGAATGTGAGAATTTGCATTATCTTCGGACAGGACGCGAACAGGAGATATCAAATTAAATAGGCTAATGGCACAATAGTACTAAAAATATTTAAAAATTTTAAATGATTAAAAAAATGGTAATATTAAAAGGCAAATGTCGAACAAAGCCCTCTCGTTTCCGAAGACTTAGTATGAACTTATTTATATTATTTGTTTATACAAAACTGTCTGCTAAAGAGCCATTGTCAAGGACATTCTGACAAGACTCGTATGTCCTCAAAAATATGATAACCTTGTTTTAGATTGTATAATTTTGAGGGCTAAGGTGAAGGTTATATATTGTAATGGAATCTGTTCTTTGAATAAATGAAAGAACATAGATTTATATGTATATGAGAAGCAAATGTTTCAGTACGCGGAATTGATCTTTTTAATTTCGATGGCATTCCAACAAGACGCATATGTCCTCAAAAATGGGATAACGTGTTTTAGACTGTAAAATTTTGGGGGTCATCTCTCACTAATTGAGAGTTTATAACGCAAGAATACAAGCGATCAACAGAAAACAAATCAGTATCAGTTAGAACATGTTTTTTGAGGCAACTAAACTGAACTATGAGCAAATTTAATTTTTTGCCAATTTCTGCACTTTTAAAAACTAGTTACTAAATTTTTTTCATTAGAAAATATAAAAAAGTATGGGAATGGCTGCAAATAATTGAAAAATAACACTTGTAATAACTAACAGTTTTCTTTTTGATATTTTAAAGAAGATTTATAACAGTAAGTTAATTTGCAACGACGTCTTCCATTGGATCAGCCTCAGTTTTAAAAAGCAGTGAAAAAAATCATTTGAAAACTACTATTTTTTAATACGCTGATGTGGTAGACATCAGTGATTCCGATTGTCGTGGACATCGAAAATTCAAATTCAATAATAACTCCGGCAATGGTGCTAATTGACTATATTAAGATCCTATCTGAATATAATAGATGCTCTAACCATTTCCAATTACCAATAAATCGAGAAATGCAATCAATCTCGGCGCTGACGTTAGACCATTCATTAAAAGTGATCACTTTTGTAATGGATTAAACTTGAGCTTTAAATTTCTTGTGTTGAAAGCTAATGTAGTGTGATTCTGGTGTTGGTAAACTAAACTAAACAAATTGGTGAGATATATATTCTCGATACTAACTAAGACTTTTGCTGCTCTTTTTTTGGTTTTTTTTGGGGCTCTTCTTGTAACCCGTGTTAGGGTTCTTCAAATCACCGCCCAGTGAATATGTGTAGACATCGCAATGAATTAGACACAGAAACTGTCAGATTATTTGCTATTCTAAATGAAAAAACTGGTTAGAAGTTTGCAAAAACACAAATTTGCTAACCAACGCACAAAACCTTAATGTGTGGTAAATCGAAATAAAACTGGTATAAAGGTGAACTGGTATACATTCAATACACTGGCATGAAAAAGGTACAAATTGGTATAAACGCAAAGACTTGGTATGAAAATTTATAAATGCAATAAACTGGTATAAAAATTTATTAATTGGTATAAATGCAATAAACTGGAATACAAATTTATAAACTGATATAAATTTTTTAAGTTGGTTTGGGGGTTTTGTAAACTGGTATAAAAATTTATAAACTGGTATAATTGCAATAGACTTTCTTGGAGCTGGAAAGTAAGCGGTTTTATCACGTGAACTATCAAATTTTTTGAAAAATTCAAACTTAGCGAACTGAGATGTGGCGAATCGAAGGCGACTATAATAAATAACATGGTTATTTATCGATAAATGAATAAAATTGATTTAATTTGAGACCAACAAGTATTATTTGAAATTATGTAGAGTTTTGTATCGTCTACGGTAGCAATCATTGAGACCAATCGATATAAGAATCGTTGAGAATTTTCCCTTTAATTTATTTTTCATTTCAATTCTTACATTTTCTGTGTATTCGCATAACTTTCTTTGGTACTCTTTTATGTGAATCTTACGAATATTTTAACAGTAATTCTGCTATTTGGAACGAACACTAATCCTACAAATCAAAAATCATCAAAATCGGTCAAGTCGTGCTTGAGTTAAAATGGTGTAACTAACACGACTTTCTTTTATTTGTAAAGATTTGTGTAATTGGTATAAACATTTTCGAAAATTTATAAAGTCTCTCTCTTTGACAATATTCGCTATATGTGGATTTGTAGACAATGTATTATACACAACTGAAATTATTGAAAATTGTGCTTTGGCTGACTCACCTGATATGTCTCTGAAGTGAACTTGCATCCTTGTAGCTCTTAAGACAATTAAATCTCGGGCATTGATAGCGTCCATCCGGATTGATAAACTTGAATAAATCGGAGAATTTCAACTCGTACCAGTAGTCACGTATTAGAGCTTGTTGGGGTGGGGGCGGCGTTTGGCTGGATGCTGTCGATGAGCTGGTCGTACAACCTTTATAAATAAGCAAAAGTGAAAAAATACAATTTTGTAAAATAAATAAAGCACTTTTCAGAAAAATATAGTAAAAATTTTATTCAAACACATATGTACATACATATGTATGTGAGTAGGTATGGTATTGCAAGTGACGACTTGGAAAATTATATATACGAGTATAATATTTAACTTGCGTGGTAACTGTAGTTTTGTATTCAAGTAATACAATCAAATATTTTTCGAAATTATTTGGAGCTCTTTTTTAAATTTTTTTTGTTGATATTTTGTTTTTTTTTTTAATTTTAATTAGCGAAGAAGCAAATTAAAGCGTTGCGTAAGTTATGAAACATTTTTGTTTAATAAAAAAAATAATAATTATATGCAACAACAAACAAAACAAGCAAGTAATTTGCAAAACCAACTAGTAAAACTTATTGCAACATTATTTTTCGAAATTTTTATACATGTATGTATGTAACTATGTAAAAATGTATTAACAAAATGTAAAAAAAAACGAAAAAAAGCAAAAACAACATGAACGAGAAATATTTACAATTACGTTTTGTGGGCACTAGAACCGGCAAGGAGGCGGTCGGTTGTAGTAGTAGTAGTAGTAGTACATGTGTGTGTGTGAGCAAACGACACAAACAGGCTGGTGGTGTCTATTACATATGTATGTATGTATATATGCAGCTGCGATGATTTGGCGTGCGTAAGGACTCCCAGACGACTAGCATTAGTTAGAGATGATGACCTTGTGATAATGGCTGTGTTTGTTGTTGGACTGAATGCTGGTGTTACTGTTGTTCTTGTTGCTAGTACTGACTGACTACTGACTGACTGACTGATAACTGTGGTGATGATGGTAGTAGAAGAAGTAGTAGTAGTAGTGGTGGTGGTTGGTTGTTGGTGGTAGTGATGGTTTTTGGTAGTGGTGATAGTAGTTATATATGGTGATTATGATGACTATTATGATGATGCGATACTCATTCATAGCAATACATACGATTATTATTAAGGACCAATTCTATGTGATGATGAATTTGCGATTGATTATGCGTTACAGATGATTATCATATACAATATGTACACATGGTGTGTATGTGTGTGTGTGTGTGCGTTTAACTTTCTTTTTCTAGCCGAGTTGCCAATTGACTTGCTGCACACACTCTCCTGCTGCACTTCACTGCACACTACCCTCTCTATCTCTCTCTCTCTCACGCCCTCTTTCCCTCTCTTAAACAACTTGCCGAAAATTCCCGAAGGATTGACACGTCGCCGCTGTAAATAGCCCTTCAAAGAGAAGCTTTCAAGAATTGTTAATTTTAGTGAAAAAAATTTGGCTTTTAAGTCTATGTTTCTTTGGTGCTGTAATGTACATATATAGTTATATTTATATGTGTGTATATATAATATACTTTATTACAGTATATATGTACATTGTGCGGCCGAAAAGCAAAAAGTACAAATTTTCTGTTAGGACATTCAATTTTTATTCAAGTATAAAAATATATATATATAGTATATACTATTTACCGTATAAAAATATAAATATTATTTATGTAGTATTCCAATATGTATGTATGTATGTAAATATATGTATATAGTATGTAAAAATGCTTGTTGGCAAATATAAATACGAAAAGTTTCAGTTATAAATACTTTAAGTACATAAATACAAGTAAATATATACTTATAATGTTATATGTATGTATGCAGTATATACTCAGCTGCTTATTATATAACATATTTGTATGTTTGCCTTAAGTATAACTATATGTATATACGCTTTAAACTTAACACAGACCAGCCATACTAACTAATAATTGAGTATTTTTCAAATTTTTAGCGCTTTATAGGGTGACAAGAAAACTCGCTAAGCGCTTTAAAGGCTGTCAGCGGAGGTTTTTTTGAGGTTAGGTGAGTGGTCTGAGTTCAAAAGTTACCGTTTTTGTCAGTGTTCGCTTTTGCCAAGTTGCTTACATATATAAAATACCGTTATGTCGCATTTAGCAGCCAAAATAACGGTACTTTAGCAAAAAACACACTCTTTAAAAGTGCGCTTAGGCAGTTTCCACATCCTCCTATGTAAGAAAACGCTTATTTAATGGTATCGAATATGTTTTGTAGTCACACATACTTTAAATACTGATTTTTCATTCGCTTGCAACTATTTTTATTTAGTTTTGTGTTGTTGTTGTTTCTAGTATTAGTTAGTGTTTAAAATAGTTTTATGTCAACAAACTTAACTTTATATGTATATATGTATTTATGCATTGTTGTTTGTAGGTATGTTTGTATGTAAAACTATTTGTATATCAGTTGGTTTTGTTGCTTTCATTGTACTTTAGTCAAAATATCTGTGTATTCACGAAGGATGCTGTGCGGTTTAGGCATATTTGTATGCGAGTAGGGTACGATTTTTATTATAACCTTCTTGTATGCTTAGCCTTTGTCATAGTTATGTTTTATAGAGCTTATTCAAACGCATGCCTTATATTTCTATATCACTATATCGAAAGGATATAGACAAAGTGTTTGGACAAATGCACTTTGTTTATTTTCGACAGGAACTCATTTTGTTTAGTTTCTGTTGTGACGCAAGGAAAATCAATTCTAGATATATTATTAAGCGCATCGCGAGTATTGGGAAACAATTTTAGTAATTTTTAATTGGATTTTTGAGTTTCTAACAATAAGTAGGAGATCGGCAAAAGTTCTCAAGCCTGTTTTTGAATAAGTAATTATTAAATTATTTGAATATTTA
The DNA here is from genome assembly GCF_016617805.1 of Bactrocera tryoni. Classification (NCBI taxonomy): domain Eukaryota; kingdom Metazoa; phylum Arthropoda; class Insecta; order Diptera; family Tephritidae; genus Bactrocera; species Bactrocera tryoni. Next base: position 29,382,907 of record NC_052501.1, read on the forward strand.
AATAGTATAAATTGACTTTTTATGGTTTTAGAACTGAAGAGATCAATTCCAGCAAAAATTGTGTTTATGGAAAGTTGCTTCGACATAATTTTCACAAAAACAAAAAACCAAAAAAATAAAAGAATCTGTTAGTGTTAGCACTCTATATACACTTTTAAGGTATTTCTTAATAGTTTCAACACTCAATAGATAATATCGGTGTTGATCATGAAATTTAGAAAGTTATATCCGACTTTTTTCTGAATGATGATGAAAAACGTTTTTCATACATTGGCAACCCCGTATATGTACCTATTTTGAAAGTGAACAGGGTGATCGTTATAATCGTTTCCCTAAAAAACATAGAATATTTCTAATGCAATAACCAATAAATTTGGTATTCATATCTACTGTGAACTCGGCTCACACACTAGGACTCATAAATGCTATACACAGTTTGTTTTATAAAAATTATCAAAAAAAATTAAAGAAATTATTCATATCGAAATGAACAAACTCGCTAAACCAACGCACAAAAGCATAGCGCGTGGTAAATCGAAAAAACTGGTATAAATTTAATATACTGGTGTGAGGAATATACCGATATAAATACAATACACCGGCATGAAAATGGTATAAATTGGTATAAATGTAAGAGATTGGCATACGAATTATAATCTGGCATAAATGCAATGAACTAGTATAAAATTTATAAACTGGTATAAAAGCAGTAGTATGGCATTAAAACGATATATGTAAATGCAATACGTCTGGTATGAAAATTTATAAATTGGCATAAATGCAATAAACTGGTATAAAAAATTTATAAACTTGTATAATTTTAAGAGACTTGCTTGAAGCTGGAATACAAGTGGTTTTGTCACGTGAGCTATCAATTTTTCTGACAAATTCAAACTTAGCGAGCTGAGAAGTGGCGAATCGAAGACGACTATAATTGCAGAAACATGGTTATTTATCGATAAATGACTAAAGTGATTTTAATTTATGAAAAAAAAAATATTAGTTCAATAAATAGGTTTCTAAGACTTAGTATTTGTAATTGAAATATGACTTTGGGGTGAATTGCGTTCGAAACGTATGTATGTATTATTTTTGAAAAAGTTTTAGTCATTAAAAACTTAAATATTTTAATTTAAAAGACAGTTTTAATATATGATTAGACTTCGTAGCTTCGAATAAACGCCAGATTGCCGACTCTTTCGTAATGCTCGACAAGTGAGTCAAATTTCCACTGGATGGGTTGCTATCTATTAAGTGCTATCAATATTTTCTGTTCTTCGAATGCCTCAGTGTTTGAGCTTGTAAACCAATTCGAAAGTGGAGCATTTACTAAGATAGACTACAAACTTTCTACGCATTAAGAATTTAAGCATTTGAACAATTTCTTTCAACCAATAACACCATATTAAGTAAATTTTCGCTTGCGCCTACTAAGCTATAAAGTTAGGTAAGCTTTGAAGTTATGTATGAGTATGACTAGATACGATCAAAATAGATAAATAACTTAAATAACTAATATGTAATACGTCCTACCCTAACCTCTTCAATATAATATAATATATTATAATATGCCTGAGCTGCTTCACAAGCACAAAATTGGCTTGCCTGCTCCGTGCTACGATCCGTTTGAAACTGTTTTAAGATTACTATCTTAGTTCATTCAGCCGATAGATATCATTATAGTAAGATTTTGAACATTCAAAATATCATAACTACCTTAACATAGAATACTTGTTTTGGTTAAAAAATACACCCTACTGGTTATGAGTTTTCGGTTAGCCGAGTCACTGGTACTAGTAATCATTGGTTTCTGCATAGCATGTACTACATTTTTTAACTTAAACTAACGAAAGCATATTTATATATGTATACGATTATAGTATTGCTAAAATTTTTGACTTATAAAATTATTTTTGTTATTAGAAATGAGGAGAATTTCTACAAAACTATCAATATTAGTATGCAACCAAAGTACTAAACCGCTTTGATAATAAATAGTTACTTAAATTATACGAGTATTCATACATAGTAGACATAAATTAGACGCTCAATAAATTATAGCTTGATTTTTATAGCAATCATTTTTAAGAATTGCCGTAAAAAGCGGTGCTTAAATGGCCTTTTTGGCGTTTCTGGCGATTCAAGACCAAATTTTTTGCCGATGCCTTCGCTGAGGTAGTTGCAACAAGCTTGTTTCAAACTGCGCTGGCTTACACATTTTATATATATTTTTTTTTTGTGTGCTTTGAATCGTATTCGCTTTTTGTAGATTCTAGCTATGCTTATATAAGTTTGAAAAGCTTGAACTAGCGCGTAAGCTTCGCTGTCATTTCAAAATAAAACCGTATAACGGTTTTCAACAAAAATTCAAGTGCTCAACGATACAAAATACTTGGATCCAGTGATTGTAGGCAGCTTTAAGTTTCGATTTTTCATCTCTTTCTCTTCTATTCTCCGGCGCATTGGTCTTCCAATAAGTATGCTCTGGCATCGTCATGCCTATATGGGCGCTTTTCACTGCAGTTCATCTTCTTTATACGGTCTCCAGCTGATTCTGTATGGCGCTTTGCATCTTCACCGCCAACGGCAGAAATTCCTTTTGCATTTTAGCGAAGTGTGTCTTTATGTGTTTGGTGAGATTATCGCTACGTTTAGCTGCGTAATTGCATGAGGGACATTGGAATATCGGTCGTTCGGTGGTAAAACGACACTCGAAACGACGATGACGACTCAAACTTTTCCGCGTCTTATACGATTTGCCACACTGATCGCAAGCGTGTTGGTACCAGGTTAATAGGAAATCTATATATTCGAGAGAATGCGTCCGTTTTCGATTCATATATATGTATATAAGAGATTTTTTTTTAATTATTGACGTTGCGACAAAATGTTGTTGTTGCGTTGTTAGTCCATTGAGAATGTGTATGTATTGTTGTTGTGAGGTGATGAATGGTTGAATGTGGTGTGAATGAGGTAAGATTTTTTTCAAACAAGGAGTAGAAGAAGAAGATAATATGATACAATTTATATACCTTAAACCGATGTTAAATATTATTTTATATTTTTATTGTTTTTTTTTTGCTGTTGATTGAAGTAACTAGCGACTATATACACATGAACAATGATGGATTGATGAGCAATAGTGAAATTTTTATTTACAAAATAGAAAAACGTAACAAAAAATATATAATACTATTGTATGGCTTTAAAAAACAACAAGAAAAAATAATTTTACGCTAAGAAATATCTTAAAAACAAATTCAAAATTGTAGTTTCCATTGATTTTATGCATAAATAATTCTAAAAAAATGCTACATATTTAATTTACCAAACTACTAGAGCTTATATAACTAATGTGACAACATGTTTATTGAAAAAAAAAATTGATCAACCTAAGTCTAAACAAAAACATATAATGCTGGTACTACATAATAACAATAACCGTAATAATAATTAAACCTATCGCTCAATTCTGTGTGATTTGCGAAATATAATTATTTTTTGATTATAAAGATAATATTTAAACACGCAGCAAAAAAAACATTAAGGAGCATTTAATAGTTTTTATGAGACATTGGCGATTAGAAAAATATTGAAAAAATATGTTTAAAAAATTAAGAAAATAAAAAAAAAAATAACGAAAAAATATATTTAAAGAAATTAGAAAATAAAAAAATGGCATATTAAATAAATATTGGAAAACGAAAATATTAAAAAAAAACAATATTGAAAAACAAAAATATTAAGAAAAAAAAAAAAAATTATTTGAATAAAATATTAAAAAACAAAACCAAAAGTATTAAAATAATATTTACAAAAATGTTTAACAAAGAAATAAAACAAATATTTTAAATATATTAACAAATTATAAAAAAATGAAAATAATTTTTTAAAAATACACACACATTTTTAATTTTAAAAATTATAAAAACATAAAAAATTTTAAGTATAAAAAATATTTAACAGAGAAATACAAACAATACTTAAATAAATTAAAATTATAAAAAATAATAAAATTATAAAAAAACAAAAAATTATTAAAAAAATAAAAATTATAAAAAAAAAATAATAAAAAAATATTTTAAATACATACAAAAATTAATTTAAAAAAATATGTTTTTAAGAACTTTTTGCATAGTTGACGTGTATGTGTTAAGAAATTAATATTAAAACATGTTTTTTATTTTATTCTTTACAATTATACACACATATTTTAAAATACATATGAATGTAGGCAAAATTTAAAAAAATACAAAATATAAAGAGCAATACTTATTTTAACAGTCGCGTCGAGTTTTGTATGAATTATTTAATTTATTAAACAAAATTAATGTATTAAAAAATAATGAAAAATAATAACAATTCAAAAAAATATTAAAGAAAAAATAGAAAACAAAAATATTATAAAAATCATTAAAAAATAAAAGCAATTAAAAAATATATAAAAAAAATAACAATTAAAAAAAAATAATAACACATAAAAAATTATATTAATTGCGGCGGCTATTGGTTGCTTATTAAAAAAATAACAAATTATTAATTTAAACAAATATTTTAACATATTTCGCTTAGTTTCTTTGACAAACACGTCTCTTGATTGCCATTTATTTATATTTATCGTTAAATAGTAAAACTCTAACTCCGCAGTTGTTTGAAAACTACCTTAACCTTTTTATGTCATTACAATGACAACAAAATAATATTTTTCTTACTAACATAAATTAAAAACAAAAAATTATAAAATATTAACTTATAAACGATAATTTATTTTTTAATGATTTTTCAAATGCACAGAATTGTGACTAAAACCCAAATTTTGCTAGAAATAAAATTTTTTCGAACATACAAGCTATAATTATAGATACGTAAAAATGTCGCTTCGTACAAATTATAAAAAGAATCTGTAATTGAAAGAAATTATAGCAAGCATTATGGCACAATATATATATATTGTATATTGTATACAAATACATACATATGTATACCTAACTACATACATATGTATAACGTTAAAATCTAGCATACTCGTACATAAGGTAACCAAAGTGTTGAAACAAAAAAACATGAAAAAACTGCAAGCGAGATTGACGAGCCCCAAAAGGCATAAAAAAGGAAAACAAGCGCCACTTTTAAAAGAAACGCAAAAAGCACCCCAAAAGGAAACCAAGAACAAAAACATAAGACATAAATATGCAGTGCATAATAAATGCCATAAAGTCCTGAAAACATAAAGTAAATGAACAGCCATTTTTTGTTGTTTTTACTTTCAATTTAAACTATATGTTTGTATTTGTATTTGTATAAACATTACAATCGCTTATTATTATCTTTTTTTTTGTTTTATAAGTTTAAAAATATACATATGCAGTATGTCGAAAATATATATTTATGTACGCTCAAACAAATGACGATAGCACAAAACACCAAGAGGCAATGCGACACAAGGCACTGATGGAAACACAGTAGTAGTTTGGATAAACTTGAGAAAATGATTGCGTGATTTAGCAGTGGATGGAAGAAAGCGGTTTGCAGTTATCCTGACAAAACAAAAAAAAAGAAAAGAAGTTGACGTGCGTTTGTTTTTGTTTTTAAATAATACTTTCTTTTTTTACTTTCATTTTTGTGAAGAGCCACCGAAACCCCTGCACACCGCATAAGAGGTTAAAGACGTTGTAGTAGTAGAAGAGTACATAGTGGTAGTAGTAGTAGTGGATATAGTAGCACTAACGGTAGGTGTATAGTTGTGATAGACGATATTATAAGTAGATCTAGAAGAGACTTAGTTGCAAATTGATTAGTCAAAGTGATACAAACACATTTATAAATTGCAAATAATAACGGTTATTGCAACCTATAGGCAACACAAACCATTGCCGATGACACATACACAGGCAAGTTGTTGTAGAAACACACACACAATTGACACAGTTTAACAGTAGATGTAACATAAGTAGAGAAAAAGTGTAGAAAAACAAACCATTTTTAAAACATTTTCTGAAAGAAGAATACAATTATTGCATTTAAGTGTTTATTTAATAATATATTATCATTTTGTGTTTTTATATGGTATATGCGTATATGTGTATATATGCATACATCTCATTTATATGTATATTCATGCAACGCTTAATGTAGAAGAACATGGCATTTGTTTTCGCGGTTTAACAATGAATAGCTGTTATACTAATACGTAATTAAATAATATATGTATATATTAATTTTATATATATATATTTTTTTTGGTAATACACATATACTAGATTGTATGCATGTTATTTTGGTTCTCAGCATGTTCACAACACAAATCCATCAACTTACATAACTAAAATACAATGTATGTAGAAAATTCGTAATCTTTTGGTTAACATTTATGTATATCTATAATTTTGTCACATACATATGTATTATGTGTTTGTATGTAGGTGTTTATTTTATATATATCTATTATATCTTTTATACATATGTGTATACACATGTAATTATCAGAAAGTGTAACATTGTAATATTATATTTCTACAGTCGTTTATGGGTAGGTTTATACGTCAAATATATCTACACATACATCAGCGCCAGACTAGAATGTTAAATAACATCAATTTACGACACGGTACCTGATAGGTTACATATGTTTTTTGAAAATTTTTTAAAATAGTATATTATTTGTTTTTATTTGGTTTACGTTTATTTTTTATTATATTTATTATTTTATATGATTATTTTTTATTACTTTTTCCTTTTTATTATTTTTATATTTTATTATGCTAAATTTTTATTTCTTGATTAATTTTTGTTTTTATTTTTTTATTACTTTTTTTAAATGTTTGATTTGTTTTTAAATAGTATGTTATTTTCCTTTATTGTTGTTTGTCAGTTTTTTATTACGTTTTATTTTTTATTACTTTCTATATTTTGTTATGATTATTGTTTACTATTTTTTTTATTTTCAATACTTTTTATAATTATTACTTTTTTGTTATTATTTTCAATTTATGTTTAATTTTCGTTATTTTTTATTATTTTTGGTTTTTTATTTGTTTTATATTTTATTATATTTTTTTTTTATTACTTTTTATTTATTTTTTATATTTTATTAATACTCACTATTTTTTTAAATATCTGAAATTTGTTTAAATAATATCTTATTTGCTTATTGTTGTTTGTCAGTTTTTATTACGTTTATATTTTTATTAATTTTTATATTTTATTATGTTTCTAATTTTTATATCATATTATGCTTATTTTTTATTATTTTTTTGTTTTTTATCATTTTTATTTTTTAATATTTCTTTTTTGTTATTTTGGTAACTAAATTCTTGTATATTTTTTATCTAATATGTACATTTTTATTAATTTTATTTGTTTATGTATTAGTTCTTTGTGCTAAGCTTGTAAGTTTTATTTGTATTTCTTACTATTACAGCGTTTTTATATTTCATGTAATCTCTGATTTGTGATGTTTTATTTTTTGTTATTAAGTTTTCTTTTAAATGTTCATATAATTATATTTTTTTAATATATATTTTTATCCTTTGTTTACGATTTTTTTGGAACTTATTTATTATTATTTATTTTTGTACTTAAATTATATTTTTTACTGTTAATAACTATCGTTATTATTTTTTTATTTGTGAATTTTTAGTATTTTATATTTACTTATTATTTGTATATTTTTGTTTTAATATAAATTTTTTATTTTTATTTGCATTATTAATTAATATAAATTTATATGTTTTTTTGCTTATATTATTATTCTTTTTATTATTATTTTAATTATTAACCCAAAGTTTTTTTATTAATAATTTATTTTATTTTATTAATTAATTTTTATTTAATTCTACATTTTTTATTGTATTTATTTTTTTAATAATATTAGCGACATTTTAATTATATCTTTGGCATAATATATTTTAACTCTTCTTTTGTGGTACCTTGTTTATTTATTTATTTTAGTTTTTTTTGCTTTTATTATCGTCAATATTATTACTTTGTTTTTTAATTTATTATTTTGCTTTTATTATTATTATTATTCTTTTTATTACATTTGTTACCTCCTAGTTGTTTTTTTTTATAATTTTCATTTATTTATTTTGATACTTTCCTTTTTTGTTACATTTTTTGTAATTTATATATAATAATTAGTATTTAATGTTTTTTATATAGCCTATATAGTTTAATTTTTCAAAAACATTATTTTTTTATTTTTAATTATATTGTTTTATATTTTGTATGATTTATTTTTAATTTTTAATTTTCGTTTCGATGTTATTTTCTTTTTGTTTTTATTACCTTTTGTTTTAAGTGTAAATATTACTTTTCTATTTCATTTATTTAATGTTAATACGATTTATTAATTTTTAATTGTATTATTAATAATATTGTGTTTTGTATAGTTTGCATAGTTTTATATGATAAAATCATATGCAATGTCTTTTATTATATTTTTATTTGTATTATACTACTGTATGTATTTTACTTTTTTTGTTAAAATTATTTAATTTATTTTATATATTTTAATATGTTTATTTTTTTTTAATTATTTTGTCATATTGATGTTTTGTTTTTTAATAAAAATACATTTTTAACTGTCATCACTTATTTATTTATTTATTTTTAATGATGATATTATATTATAATATTATTAACAATTATTAATTATTTCGGCTTTTTTGTTTTGATATGTTTTATGATTTTTTTTATTTTGTATATGCTTTGGCATAGTTAGGACTTATATGGTATATGACCAAATGTTTAAAATCAAGCAAATAAAAATATTATAATCATTATATATGCAAATTTTGCAGTTTTTAAACTAAATTTGTGCCCCATGAAGATAACTGGCTGTAATTTCGGTTAGTAAAGTACTAAAATTCCCTGTTTTCATCAATAAAATTCTTAAATATTTAAACAGCTTTCAACTATATGCTGCTAGACGCATTAAACAATTTTTTTTAAAGTTAAGTTAAAAACACAAATCTAAAAATTATTAAGCGCGCTTTTTACAATTTTGAAGCATATTTTGAAGTTCAAAACATTGTTTTTCATGCGCACTAAATTTCTAACGGTAGTCAACGCTAAGCTAAATAGTCAGCTTTCTTGCCTGATCGACGCTAACCACGCCACACCACGTTTTTGAATGAAAATGTCCACAAAAACGCATGACTTAGACGAAAAATACATAAGTAAATAAATAATTTATAATCTAGTTGGGATTAACTGTGACTGCCTGTCGTTCCCTGGAGATCTGGTTAACTTTTATATAGTTAATACTAGACGAATATGCGTTAAAAAATAAAATATCTTTTGGTATGTTTGCTTACAAAATGTAAATTACAAAATAATTAAAATACCGTAAACGTCGTGTTTCGTGTCGCTTCTTCGTTTGGTAATGGTAATGATAATGCATCACTTTGAAAATAAATAATAAATAATTACTAAAATTATTTTAGGTATACATACATATGTATATGAGTAAAATAAAATTATGTGTAAAAATTTATGAACAAAAAGTTGTCAAATGTTAATACTTTTTGGTAAATGTTTCGTAATTATACATTCATACATGTATAGTACATATTCATATGTATGTGTGTATATGTGGAGTGCACATTTGGTGCTTGAAACAAAATGTTGTGCGTATCGGTGACTTTTGCCGTACAACTTGCGTTTTTATATGTAAATGTATATATATATGTATAGGAATTATTAAATAAATAAGTGAATAAATAAATAAATAAGTAAATAGATAAAATGAGTATTATTTTATGCTAAATATCCTTGGCATGTTGAATACATAATAAAAATCCTTGTATGACAATTAAGCGCTTGCTTAGTTGTTGTTGTAAGCAAATGGCATCGTATTGATGAGACGCTCCTTCAACAACGTATTCGATATCAGCTGTATGCCCAATTTCATTTTCCACTCCTCACCAATAGCATCCAAAGCTTTGCTGGCCGCGAGTTGTCCAGCAGCACCATTATTATCAGCATTAGCCGCGGTCAACGAGCGGGCGATTTCCTCATTAACGGCCTCGTTAACGACCGTCGGACCATTACTCTCGCTCATCACCGTTGCGGCCGATATGGCGGTTATGGCACCAGTCAAACCATAAATCGGCTTCTTGTCCAACACAGCCGCTTCCATATTTACAGCGCCATCAACTTCCGTGCCATTGGCAGCATGTGCTTGTGGTGGTGCGATGGCGGCCTGTGGGCTATGTGGCATGTTCTCCGAGTCGTAAGGCTCCCTTTTCAGTGATAAATTCTCCGGTACAGCGCCATTACAAGCGTCATTGGTGTGACTCACATTATTCTCACCGCTGCTGCGGTAACCGCTCGCGCCGCCACCACTATTGCTAGTTGCCTGTTGCGCTATGGCCGGCGGTATGCCGTGCTTCGAGGTTAGGTGGCGCACCATGTGATATTTACGACGGAAACGTGAGGGGCACAGTTCGCAGCTGAAACGTGGCGGTATGCCGATGCATTCGTCGCGCATGTGACGCTGCAAGTGACGCTTGCGCAAATAGCTTTTGCCGCAGACGGCGCAGGGGAAGCGCTCATGTGGATTATCAACGAACATTTCATTGCCGATCAGCATTGAGGGTTTGAAGTCGTACTTTATATCTGTTTAATGTTTTGTTTTGCGACGTGTTTGTTGTTGTTGGTTTTTTGAAATGTATGTTATGCGTTTTTTTTGTGGTTTAATAGGACGTAACGGTTGTTGCAAATGCATCGTTGATGAGTGTGTGTGCGTGCGTGTAATGAGATTTTATGTGATGTATGAAATGAAAACAAAAAGGAAACAAAAAAAATTATATAATGTAATAGAGAACACATTGCAATAACTACATAAACACTTTTAGTTGTAAAAACATTTATTTTTATTATTCAATTCTTTGTTTTTTTTTGTATCTTAATGTGCATTAAGTTTTAAACAATTTTTTCTGTTTTTTTTTTTTACAAGTAATAAATACAATAAAATACAAGTTAAGCATAATTGTTGTTTTTTTACTCACAAATCATTGTTGTCTACGACAAAAAGGTAAATTACTGGTTCCAAAGTCCTTGCGACGGCAGGAGTACTACTCTTACATACTGGTACTACGTACATTACGTTGTACTGCTGTTTATATAATGTTTTTAGGATCAATTAGCTAAAGTTTACAATAATAATTATGTAATTATATGTACACCTACATACAAGTGTGCACAAATTTCGTAATTCAAAGTGTTGCTAGACTATGAAACTACCAAAATATTGTTGGTTTTTCAGCAATATTATCAAACTACATTACAAAAACAACTGCAACGCTAAAAGCTAACTAAACTAATATCAGTTATGAGCAATTAATTATAACAAACCGTAGGTGTAAACGCTGTACATTACTTTCGAGTTTCAAATTTTATTTTTTTGCGTACATGTACATATGTGTTTTCGACTAATTAATACAAATTTTTGGTTGCAGCAACGCTTTGAATGCCATAAATCCTTGTTGCTGCCACATATGCTGCAGTTGCCAGGCACAAACTAGGAAATATGCGCTAACACTGCTGTACATACATTAAAAAAATACGTTAGTTAATTGCATATATGTCATATACATGTATGTGTGTATGCACTTTGCGTTGCATGACTTTTAAATTAAATTTAAATGCTTACATATATAGAAATTCAATCACACTGGGCTCTTTATTATACACTTTCATAGGCATATAGCATTATAAACTACTATTACGCGCTTACAGCTGTACAATTTATGCTATACATACAAGTATGTAATAAAAAAATAATAATAATAATAAATATTTAAATAAACGCGCCTAACCGTAAACTACAGCTAACTCCAAGTAGGCTAATAGTTGAACACAACAATTCAAATGCTAAAAAACAAACGCGCGCTCACTTAAAGTTGTTTTCCAAATAAGCAGTTTAACAATAAACACACAAATACGCCTCTAACGCAGCTTAATGCAACTGTAATGCAGTGAAGCGCGTATGCTGCTTGCATTTGGCCCGTCATTTTCGGCACGCAGCGCGTACAGTTCACATTTTCTTGTTGTGTATGCCATGTTTTTGCCGCAAATGTAGCTTCAAGTCGTACTTCCACGAGCAGGCGAAGGCGCAGAACTCGCAGTGGAACTGCACGTTGGCCTTCTTGGTTGTTGCGGTCGCCGTGTGTGGCGACACTATGTTCGAGGAGGAGCCGGCGCTGGCGCTGCTCACGGCTTCCAATGCGCTGTTGCCGCCGCCTCCTCTACACAGCAGATTCTCCGCAGTGTTGGCGGCATGTAATTTCTTGCTAGCATTATGTTCGGATGGTACATTTACGGTTGCGCCGGCAGCTGCTACAGCTTTCGTGGCAACATCTTGCATTGCTGCGGCTGTTTGTGGCAACAACATTGTGCTGCCTATCAAATTGGCCAACTGTATGGAGGCGGCCGCTGTTATTTGGCAACCACTACAATTGCTGTGATGGCTGGACGATGTTGGTGTGCAGCATGTCGTTGTGGAATGCGTTGGCAGGCTAGTTGTTGTTGTTGTTGTTAGCGGTGGTGGTGTTATTGTTGCGACGGCATTTGTCATAGCATGCGGTTGTATGATGTGTAAATGTTGTTTCTGCGACTGCTGCTGGTGTTGTTGCTGTGGCGTTTGTGCCTGTTGCAGAAACCGCTTACCACCACCACAACACTTGTACATGGAGCGTATCGATATTTCCGGCTCAAGCACATCACACAGCAGCTTGTTTACGTTCGGCGGCGCGGGGCTTTGCGTGGGCGGCGTCGATGCGCTGGACATTGCGCCTACGGGCGTGTAGGCGGCGGGCAGCGCGCTAGTCACATCCGCCACTGTCAGGCCAGTTAATAGGCGATTTTTGGCAACTAATAATTCACTATGCTTGGCGCACTCATTGCGCTCTTTGCTAATACTACTGTGGCGCTGTTTGTTGTAATTGCTATTGTTGTTGTTGTTGTTGTTATTATTATTATTACTGTTATTGATATTATTGTGCATGTGGACCGCATTGCTGCTTGCAGAGGCTGCTGCGACGACGGCTGCCGCTGCGGTGGCAATATTATACAATGTCCGTAAATCTGAAAAATTGATGATTTCGCATTGGCAACGAGATTTTAAGTTATTTTTAGACTTTGCTGGGTGTAATACGCCCCTTATTTTTGCTTTGCGCTAAGAGTTTAATTCAATACTATTATGCATATGCATATATGTACCTATCAATATATAGTATGTATAAATTGATAATGAAATATATAGTATGTAAGTATAACAAGACACATACATAGTAATGGTATATATGTACTTATATCAGATAAGTACTTACATACATATATAAGTAGCAGTTTGCAAAAATGCGCCTCAAAAGTACCCACAAATGAATGCAACCAAGCTGTGGTGCACACACTTCTTAACCACAAATGCCGTTAAACCCTAATTAATAACACAGTAGTAGAGCAGATTTAGTGATTACGAGATTTTATATAGAACATGTACTATACATATATACCAGCAGCTGGCGGCTTAATGAACCTCAATCATTAAACATACATATGTATGTATGTATGCACGTGTTGCTTAGTATATGTATGTATGTACATATTTGTGTGTAGCAACAATTTAATTAAACATAAAATGTTATTTACCGCCCTTGACACGTGTATGCTTTACACTATTAACGCATTAACTTAATAAAATATAGATTATGTACGGACATACATATATATACAGACTTATGCATATACATACATACATATGTGTATACATAAATACATACAAAAAAAAAACTTACTTGTATTGTTACACGTGTATATAGCATATGTAGTCACTAATATACATATGTACTATGTAGTTATGTATAAACAATTATATACAATAGCCATAATGGTAAAAATAAATATAATATAGGACTTTTTTTGCTGAATTACGCACGAAGTGCCAAAATTCCAACAAGAAAACCTTACTTTTTAGACACGAAGCAGCCCATTTTATACAGTTATGCTAACACCAAATTAAAAACTCTATTATATATAGATGCACAAAAACTTACATATTTATTTAGTTAAAGATGAGCTTAACCAATTCCATATTTTTTTTAAAAGATTAATAGATAATATACATACTAATACAAATATGCCATATGTATATATAAATTTGATTACTTTGGCAATGTAAATAAAAATTTATATTACAATAAATATAAATACATATACATATATGTACATGCATATATGTACATATGTATATATAAATATTATATTTACAGATAAATATAATAATATGTATATATATATATATATAATTAACTATAAATATATATACATATAATTCTTTTGTCATAAAAACAAATATGTATTGCCTACAAAATTCAATATAAAACCTTCATGTAAAACGAATTTCATAAAAATATGTAAACTTTTCTCGTATACATAAATAAAATGCAGGTTATATGCCACTAGTAGTAAACAAAACGTTGGAATTCTAAAGTTAGAACAGTCTCGCGTTGCCGAAAAGCTTACCTGTTATGTATACACACATAAGCAAATCAGCGCGTATATACGTATGTACTAAAATATAATAATAGTTAAAAAAAAAAGTAATTAACCTAACCTCAACAACAACTCTAACCTTAAAACTACACTGCTTACATTGACTTTGTGTACATTTTCGAGTATTATTATAAAGCGCAAACTTCGTTTGTTAACACGCAATGAAAAAAAAGAGGAAAAATTAAATGAAAATGGCAATTTATGCTTTTTGGTCGATAAACTGAATTCTTTGGTTAGATAATGGCCGATGAATTACGTAAATATTGCACAAAAATGCTACCACAATACAAATCAAAGCAAAGGTATGTTAATTTGACGTACGGTGCTTGCGTATAAGGAGAAAAAGTTAAATATCAATACATTTAATCCGCATTTTCCGACTTGAACGCATCGACTTGTTGTTGTTGGCGCTGATGCTGAAATTGATGTCGAAAGTGGTATAAGGCTTGCTGGGACTGCAAATGTTGCCTATAAGCGACATCGATGTCTACAGTGCTATCACCAACAACATTTGCGTCCGCTGCTGTGCGCAGCACGTTATTGTCGTCATTGTCATTGTCCTCGTTATCGATATCGAACTTATCGGAAACGCTTTTGTCATCCTCATCAGCATCTTTTGTGTCCTCATCGGCATCCAAATCGACCACATCATCAACACCCATAAACCTGACCGCCGACGACGCTGCCGCCGTTGCAGTCGCATTGTAAGTCAGCGCTTTTGTGGCGTCCGGCGACGCTTGTGGACGCGGGCGTGTAACGGCGTATGACAATAGTTGCATACCGTCAACGCTACGTTGTTGCTGTTGTGGCGAGAGGCGATGATGCGCGTAACCATGTGCGCGTATACCATGATTGCTGCCCACTACGGCGGTGGGTCGGCGAAAAAACGATCGTATCGCCATTTCGGGATGTTTCTTGCGCACGTGTTGGCGCAAATGATCGGCGCGCTTGGTGCGATGGCCACACACCGAACACACCATACTCTTGCCCTTGCCGCACTCCTGACGCAGATGACGACGCAACGTGCCGTGACGGCGATACGTGCGAAAACATTGCGGACACTCGTAATTTTCTTCGGAATTCTCGTGCAACTGATAGTGCGTGCCGGCCAATGCAAGGCTGCCACTGTAGAGGGCATCAGTGCATTCGACTGTGTTGTGGTTGCTGCTGTTGTCGTGTGGGTGGCTGTCTTCGGTTGGATTATTTGCAAACATATTACTATTGTTGTTATCTAGGAGTATATTCGCGGCGGTTAGCGTTTGTTGTGAGTGATGGTGGGATGACTGTTGCTGTTGCTGTTGTTGTCTCGTAAATGCATTGCCGGTTGGGCGTAAATTTGAATTGGAGTTGTTGGTGTTGGCGTTGCTTGTGGTATTGGTTGAGTGAACGTATGAGGGGAAATATCCTGAAATTTGTTGTTGTTTAGTTGTTTGAGTTTTTCTTTTGGTTATTTTGTTTATTGTATTTTTTTTATTTGACTTTTTTGCAAATTTGCCTTGTGGTAAGAGCAATTCAAAAACATTTTCTGCATTTTTTTCAAAGTTCGAAAATCTCAAAACAAGTACATATATTTGAATTGAAGTGGAGCAAAAGTTGAATGAAATCTTACGAAATATCTATGTATGTATGTAGTTGCGTGCGTGTGTTTATTTGTTGTAGCATTTAGCATAGTATAGTTTGCTTTGGTCAGTATATTAGGCATGCCAATATTTATAAATAATATACTTATTCATGTATATGTGTATGTATTAAAAAGCCAGAGCGCCGCCTTCGTTCCATAAAGGAACTGGTAGAGCGTTCGCCGTGGCCGAAAACAATTTTACAATCACAATGCACATTCTCTTCTGGGTTGCACAAGCCGCCTGTGTTAATAAGTTGTTGTTGTTGCTGCTTTATTTTTAACATTTAACGTTTTAGTTGCGGTTAATAAGGTTATATGTGTTAAAATGCTACTTTTTTGTTAAACCGACTACACCAAGCTGTGGTGGAATCGGTCTGCATATATTTGACGAGCAATTAGTGAATGTAATAAAGCGGTTGCCAGGCGTAAATGTTCTACAGAAACAAAATGTTTTGTATTTTTTGGAAACCTCCAACTCATTGGAAAAGCATTGCGAGTGACAAATTTCGCTTCAAACACACTTATGTACGGAATTAACGAACTGAACGAACTACTCTTCAATGCAATAATAATGTAATTGTATAATAATTTTAGAGAAGCTTTTTCAGCTAGGAAAACCTGTCTCAAGCTCAATCCACTAAAGAATATTTGAAAGATAAAAAAAAAACATAACAGTTTTTAAGGTTATCCATTTCTGAAATCCTTTTCTATGTTCACAAGTCACAATCCACTAAAGAATATTTTTGATATAAAAAAAGACATAACACAGTTCTAAGGTAATCCATTTCTGTAGCCCTTTTCCATATTCAACTAGGCCGACGATTTCAAAGAAATATGTTTTTATAGATTTCAAGAAATTTAATTTCGCTTTCCTAAGTTCTCAAATTGTTTACAAACGTTACTAAAACAATATCCTTCCACGTTCGCCGCTTTGACAAATTGCTTATCATTGATCACGTACTAAATCCCTCCAGTTCATTTTGTGCAAATAACTTTGTTGTAGATTTTTTATACTCGTATTCACAACCATTGGTAGACGGTATCTATCTAGGTATTTGGCGGCATCTTTGTTTCTAGTAGTCCATGCGAATTACTTTTGAAACGGAAGCGAGACATTTTGTAGACTGTTACACTAGATATATCCACGATTTTTAATAAAACCTTTCAACTTTTCGCATATCTACGGTAAGGAATCTGAGAGTGAGGATCGCGTGATATTTGCAACGAAAAAATTGGGTTTCTGTAGAGCTGTGTAAACAATAAATGCAAGCAGTATGATTAACAAAATCTTAAACTCGCCAGCAGTTATGGAGTGCACCTATTTATACTTTCCTTAATTAAGTTTCAGGTATTGTCATGATCAAAAGTGAAAAATGTAATCTTCTCGAAGCCGTATCGCCACATATTTTTCTTCGTAAAAATTTAAATCGTAGTTAAAAAAGGATCTTATCGTAGACATTAGTTTCTTACAAAACGAAAAAAAATTATGAAAGAGTTGCCTAATATGAGTACAAATCCACATCGTGGGCAGTACAAGTTTCCAGGAACAGCATATTTCAAAAATACCTTGATATAAAACATATGTATACCAGTGCTTTTTGAGGAAAATAAGAATGTTCTTTTTATTTTATCTGTCAACCAGTTTGTTTACACCAGCTGCTTAAGTCGGTACACCTCAGTAGTGCGTTGCTATTTTTTTTTTAATAAAATTGAAAAAGGTAATTAATTACAATTTATATATATACATACATATATATATATATATGTATATAACACTAGCGGTTAAGCCATCAGCTTGATGTTGCTATTTTTACAATGGATACAAATATCGAACAAAGGATTTGTCTCAAATTTTGTATTTCTAACCAAATTTCGTGTGTGGAATCGTTGCGAATGTTGAAAAGACCTAACAGTCGTACAAAGCCTTCAAAGACGTTCGAGAGATCGTTGAAGACATGCCTCGTTCTGGATGACCTTCGACCTCTTCAACTGATGAAAATATTAAAAAAGTGAAAGATATGGTGCTTGAAAATCGTCAGGCAAGTGTTAGAGATAGCAAGAGAGCTCGACATCTCTCGCGAGTCCATTCGAATGATTTTGGCTATGAAACGTGATCTCGATAAAGCTGAACCGGTAAACAGGTCTCTTTGGACATGCTTGATCGTGCGAATTCCGAGCTCACATTCACCATATTACTTATGATGGGGATTACTTTGAAGGCGACAAAACAAATATTGGTAAATAATTAAATATTTTGCGTATTATTTACGATTTCCGTGTATTTTTTGTCACAATGTATGTATATGGTCAGATAATTAAAAATTTTTATTTTTATCTTTTCTAGGGTATATATGTACATAGGATCATGACGTGACAGCCGGCCAGTATAACCTAACCTAACCTATATACATATATAAGAAGGAACTTACAAAATTATTGAAAACTTTTGATCTTGACAGCTTTTCCATAGACTTGAGTATCGAGCGCAAAAGCAACTCTAATAAATTTTAATTAAACACTTCAGTAAATACTTGAAGTTACATTATTACAGGTAAGCTAATTAATAACACAATGTCGGCATTTGGAACTAAAGTCATCCTATTTTGTTTGAACCCTTGAGTTTGCCATGTGGCATGCGCCGATGCCATTTCTTCGAACATATTTCGCTTGAAAAGTGTTTTTCTTTGCCACTACTTGAAAACCATGCCGCAACGTGGGTGAAGGTGAAGCTGCCATAATTTTTTTACAACTATATAAGCACAACATCCCCAGCTGGGTCGAGCCGAACTCAAACAGATCTACAACTGTTTACGAAAATGGGTGTAACATGGCCTAGAAATCTTAAGAGGCACTTTTTCAAAGCTACTACAGATCAAGTGCAAGTAGTGGACATTGTGAGCGCAGAATTACTATTTTTGTTGTTTTGTCTAAAAAAAAAAAACTTAATTGTGTAGTTTTTCTTAAAGAATATTTATATAATATGTGCCAAAAAATAGTGTTTCAACATAAGCTGCGAAAGTGGTGGTTTTCAACATAATCCCTTAACAGCTCTTCAAAAGTATCCATACATCTTCCATTTTAGAAGCGAAAATATTTTTGAAACTTTTTATCAGTTCAAGCAACGGCCTCTGAAGCAACATAACCTTCAAAACTACCCAAAAAATTACTCCTTTCGATTTTGCTTTTCATTGCGTATATAGGCCGATTTGAATCGGCATTTAAAATTTGTTAGATAAAATTTTATCTCAACATTTTATGAAGCATTCACCAAAGTATTATACAAAAACTGCAAATCTGTACTAAGCTCCTTACATCCACAATTTTAGAAGAAAAATATATTTTTGAAACTTTTTATCTATTCATACAACGGTCTATGAAAATGTTTTTGAAAATTTGTTACAAAAAAGTCTTAACAGTATGCGTAGATCCGATCCTTAACTGTAGCAACGTAAACTCCAAAACTAACCAAAAAATATTTTTTTAACCTTCTCTGAAGCAACATAATCTTCAAATCGAACTAAAAATCATATTTTTTAACACACTTTTTTATTTTTCTTTTACACATTGACAAAGGACATAATGATTGAATCTAATATGTTACGCAATACAAACTGATTTGGTTCTATGTACAAAATACGCTTGAGAACTACAGGCAATACAAACTTATGCATCTTAACACGCGGTTTCAAGCAATGCAAGCAGCTAAGCGCAGCTTAAGATACATACACACACATATGTATTTATGCACTAGGTTCGTAAGGCTTGCAGTCCATTTTAGGCGCGAGATTGACACTTTTCCGTATCCCTGGCATGCACGGTGCGTATGTGACGGGAGAGGGTGTCGCTGCGCGCGTATTTATTGCTACACATCTTGCACATGAAACGTTTGATTTTGCCAGAGGCACAGCCACTTTTCAAATGCCGTTGCATGGTGGATACGTGCGAGTAAACTTTTCCACAGTGGGGGCAAGTGGGTAAAGCATCGTTACCGGTAGTAAAGGGACTGAAAATGTTTTTTGGCAATTATTTTACATTATGTACAAATAAAGGCGAGAATAGTTTTGTGTATAGTTGTTACCTAGATTTGGCAGTTGTGGCTGTGACATCGAGGAAACTATTTAAGCTGCGCGCAATATCGAATGCGGGATGAAGCAGATCTGCGAAAACAGGGTGTTTTGTTTTTGGTATAAGTCTAGTTTTTTTCTTGTTTATTTTTGAAACACAGCACATAGAATAGAGCAAGGTTAAAAGCAGAAAGAGCAGATTTTTCATAGCCAAAGATCAACAAAACTAATTTGTTTAAATTGTAATAAATATTACAACAATAAAAAAGTACCTAACATGCTTTCTAGTAATATATGTATGTATGTATAATGTTTTATATCAAAAATACTATAGTGGGCTTGGTATTATTTATATCTTTTTAACAAAAATTCATATTATTATGAGTTCGTGTTAGCGAATTTAAACAGCGCACAAACTGTCTAGGCAATTTAAATTTCCCGGGTAAATGATATTTCAAAAAATATATATTTTGCTAAGTTGGTAGAACTGTCCTTAATTACTATGCCAAATAGGGGCACGTTCTGTCAACCAGTTTGTTTACACCAGCAGCTTAAGTCGGTACACCTCAGTAGTACGTTGTGATTTTTACAATGGATAAATATATCAAATAAAGAATTTGTATCAAATTTTGTGTGCGGTATCGTTGAAAAAGGCTGTTTCAGTTTTATCAAAACCACAAAACTACGAGTGATACCAAAGCCCTCATAAAGGTCGAGAAATCGTTGAAGACATGTGTCGTTCTTTACGACATTCGACCTCTTCAACTGATGAAAATATTTAAAAAGTAAAGGATATGGTACTTGAAAGTGGTCAGGCAGCTGTTGGATGGCAAGAGAGCTCGATATCTCTCGCGTATTCGTTCGATTTTGATTTTGGTGGATATTTGGGGTAAGAAACGCATTCTTTCTCGACTCGTTTCGATAAAGCTGAATTTTTTTTGCAAAGGGTACGATGGTGACTGAATTTAAACCCAAAAACAGTTCAGGCAATTTTTATTTTAATATTTCACTAGGGACTTAAGATATTAGTTGAATATTTGCAGTTTTTTCTTTGAGGTTAGGGCGCACTGAAAGTGTTTTACAGTGCTAGGCAATAAAAATAAGTGACTAATCTCCTTTTCACATAGAAAGGATCACTTACGATTGGCTTCTACAAGTAGAGCTAATGCATGTTATTTGTCATTAGACCTAAACTTCAAAACGCGCTTGAAAAAATTCGCAACTGAGGTGATTGTTTCACGAATTACAGTATTTCGAAGGATGCTTGGAGTTTTGAAAAGGGCTTTCGTACTTAATCTAACGCTATTATTTACATAAAAGTGCTGCTGACAGCAATAAGCAGAAAAATTACGTCTAAATTAGTCTGTTATGGACGACAACATCAAAAAGAAAATCCAGGGAATGTTTTTGTTTGATTGTAAAATTCATTAGGTTGTTGCTGTAGTGGCAGAAAATATATCTGAAATAATTTTGAAAAATGCTGTCGACAGATTTTGGCCAGATAAAAACCCGGGTCCGTTCCGATTACGTAGAAGTCAGTCGATGTAGCTGATACTCTAAAGAGATCTACTATAAATGTTCTCTATTCTCAAAACTCAAGAGAACCGTTATTGAAAGAAAATTTGTCGTTTTATGAACTCAGCGTACTAATAATCTGCTATATTTTTCAGATTGATTTGTATTAGGCGCTACTTTAATAATAGTAAAAGCCCTCTACCAACAAATATAATATCTTCATTAAGCACCTCCATCCAGAGTGTATATAAATGTCAGCATTAACAAGATCGGTTAAAGTGGCACTTAGGTAGACAGAGAGACAAATTTTGCTAATAGTTTCTGGGACTATAAGCACACAATTGAATTTATTGAATAAAGTGAACATCAGGACATAAACACTGATCTTCCAAAATAAGCATTAAGATTGTCGGTTTTAAATCGATGGCGATATGGCTAAAGTACTAACGGGTGATCCAAGTAGAGGTACTTTTTTCAATAGCTTTTTTTCGACAGATCACGGTGAGTCGTGTAAAGCTGTCATGTTATATTTATTCAGTATTATTTGACATTTAAGCATGGAAAGACTTATTACGAAAATTTACGTTCTGTAAAGAATGTATTTCGTGCGCTTCGCTCAAATTATGGTTAACGTATTGGGCCTACTAAGTGTTCTATTCGCAACACTATCACCCATCTCGAGACCCAGCATTCACTATTGGATAATATTTGACCGAATAGACCACGTCCAGAACGCAGTGAAGAAAATATACCAGCCGTAGCTGAGGGTGTACACGAAGGCAGTGGAGAGTCGATTCGTCGCCGTCCGCAGCAACGCGTGGACTGACGTATCGAACGAATTGGCACATTCGAGAGATCTTAAATTGAAAACGTACAATATTCAGCTTGTGCAAGAACTGAAGCCGCTCGATCTTCCCAAGCGACATCGCTGCGCTCTAGGGGCTCTTGAAAAGTTCCAAGAAGATCCGTCGTTTTCGAGTCAAATTTTGTTCAGCGATGAGACCCAAGGGATTCAAGAGCTGCCATTTCATCCAGAAAAACTAACGGTTTTGTGTGGTTTGTGGGAGGGTGGATTCATCGGTCCATATTTCTACAAAAATTATGCCGGTGAGAAAGTAACCGTCAATGGCGGCCGTTATTGCGCCATGATAACCGACTATTTAATGACAAAAATTGAAGCTCGTGATCTCGGCGACATTTGGTTTCAACAAGTCGGCGGCACTTCCCACACATCGCATTTATCAATGGATTTATTGAGAAGACACTTCGGTGAGCAGATAACTTCACATTTTGGGCCGGTCGTTTAGCCAACAAGATCATGTGATATCACACCGTTAGACTTTTTCCTGTTGGGATATGTAAAGTCTAAAGTTTACGCAGACAATCCCGCTTCGATTCAGGCATTGGAGCAAAACCTCACGCATGTCATTTGCCAGTTACCAGTCGAAATGCTCGAAAGGGTCATCGAAACTTCGGCTCAACGGGTGGACCGTCTCAGACGTAGCCGCGGCCAATATTAGAAAGAGATACTAATCCAAAAATAAATGCCAAATACTTTTAAAAGCCTTCGAGTTGACTTGGCGGGATTGAAAATGTGTTAGATTTTGTCTCAACATTTTAAGAAGCATTCACTGAAGTGTTATACAAAAGCTTAGCAGTTCTTCTATACTAAATTGTTCCATGAACATAAAAGAAAGTTATTCAAAAAATAATTTCCGTATGAATCTATGCATACATACATATATATTTTTAGCCTCGCTCTACCTCGTTTATGCAAAATATTGCCTCTTAATGCCTTTATAAATATTAAAAACAAGCTAAAATTACTTAAAATTAGCAGACTTCCATACAAAATTGAATGAAATCTTATGTACGAATCGAAAACTGAAGTATTGATTGGTAACGGAATATTTTGAAATGCTGCAAGTTCCCTCAAATGCCGCCCGAAGAGCAGCAGTGGCTGCTACAGTTTCATTAACTCAAGAAGTTTAAGGTACATTTAAAAAGGGTGCACACGCATACTTATGGAATTCAAGAAATTAAAAATAAATGCAAAAAAACTCGTAATTTCAATATACGCACAAAACGGTATATTTAGACACGTTTACATACATAAACTATATGTATAGATAGTACATTTAGGAAAATATAATTTAAACTAATTATTCTGGTGGCAACATTCTATGCATGCGCCTATAGTGTTCGTTCAATTTGAAATTATGATGAAAGCCACGCCCACAAATGTAACAACTGCACCGTTTTGGCTGATTGCATTCGATAGTCAAATGACGCTTTAGTGTGAAGTTACTCTGATAGACACGGCCACAAGTTAAGCACGTAAACGGACATTTCAAACGGGTGTTTGACGGGTTAGCTGAGTTACCAATTGCAGAGGCGACGGCAGCAGCAGAAACAGCTCTATTTATATATCATATGGAGAATGAGGGAGAAGAGGAAAAGAAAAGCGCATTATTCGTTTGTGCATTGAGAATAATATTTCAGCGTAAGAAGTAAAGGGACGTTTTATTATTTACCTCTGCGCTCTAATGGAGGTGCCTAATTCCGGTTGGTTAGCAAAGCTCTTCCTCTTCACAGACCTTTTAGCTCTTCTCGACTTCGTACGTCTAACATTTGACTCACGCAATTCTGCAGAAGAAAGAAGAGAGAAAGAGCGCAGATGTTGGTCATATTCATTTTTCAATTTGTTAAATTTTCAAACTTGTCCATTCAAAAACGGAGCAAATAGGAAGGAGGGAAAAGGCAAATATACGCTATTTTTCGTGACATTTTTTAATTGTTTAACGGACCAAAGAGCTTTTTTTTATCAAAAATTTACTGTGTAGAAGTTTTGAAAAAATGGTATTTGAAAAGTTTTCGAAAAAAAAACAAGCAAAAAAGAATTTTGAATTTTACATGCTCAAAAGCTACTTTCAACCGTTATTGAGCTTTCATTTAACTAACACTGGGCTAACTAGTGGCATAGATTCGAAAGACAATACATATACATTTATATTGAAAAAAAAACTAAGAGCTTGCTGCTGCACACTTCCACCGTATTAAATAAATACAACTGCTTAACGAAAAGTATATACGTAAATACATATGTATGTATATAAAAATAAATATTAGAGAAATAATGCTTGATTTGTAAGAGTATACAGAAAACCTATACTTTTTTTCAAAATTTTACCAAAGACTGCACACGACAAAAAACAATATCTTTGTTGTAAAGCACATGTGTATGTATGTGTATAGGTTTATTATAAACAAAATGAAAAACAAAAAAAATTGTAAAAAAAAAAGTCGAAAATCGCTTATATTTTATAGGTTATGTTGAATAAGGCACACATATTGGCACGTTACTGTTGTAACAGCGTAAAACATACAAACAAAAAGTTTTTCAGGACGTCGCAGTACTAGATGGCATAAAAATGAAGTTGCATTAGGATTTAGACTTTATATATTATTTGGCTTGAGAGTTACAAAAAAAAACAAAATGTTGTTGCTGTTGCAGCGACAGAAAACATTTCAAAGAATCATGACGAATAGACAATCCTTTGCAGCATAAAAATCCGAGTACGTGCCCGTTACTTAGTCCCGACTGTAGTGCGAACGGTACAAAAATACAAGTTCTTGTTGTTGTTGAAATGGTTATCTAGTTCACGTTAGGGTGGTAAGGTTCAGATAGGATGCCATCGAGGTCATTCAACGATAGGCTCAGGAAACGTGCTGTTTCGACGGGGTCAGACCATAGGGAGTTACATAGTTACTGGTGCTTACAGTTGTTGTTGTTAAGACATAAAATTGACCAAAAAGAGATATTCATGGTAAAATTACTGCTGTTACTGTTCTTTATTATGCCCAAAGCCTACAGAGTACTTAATCGAGTACAAATTAAGGTACAATTAGGGTTACTTAGACTCGAACTGGTCGAAAATTGAGTCCTTCGCAATTTATTTGTGGCTTGAATATCTGAAAATGCAGCTTAAACTAGCTGTTGTTGTTGTTGAAAATAATAAATAAAATGCAGCCGATTTGGCAGGCCAACAACAGTTACTAGCGGTGGTTGTTTTTGTAACTAATAAAATAATGCAGCCGATTTGGCAGGACTTGGTCGAAAAAACAGAATCGACATCACTCCGATGAGGAGGACTCACGGTTGTCTTCTTACTAGTAGTTGCATACCGTTAGTTGCATAAGTTTAGTTACAACACTAAACGTCAGCTGTTACAGGCAACTTTCTCATTGCAAATTATGCGCTGGTTGCGTCACTGAAACGCTTTTACATTACTCAATTCACTAAAAATCGCATGTATGTGTCGATTTTGAGATATACTTGTATAACGGCATAGAGTTGCCTATACAAGTATATGCATATACATATTTACATATATATGAGTAAATGACTGCAATAGAAATACAGTTGAAGAACTGTTGTTGCGTTGTATGCACTACTAGCGCATAGCAAATTCAATATTTGGCAATAAAAGAGAACTTGATGTTTTAAGCGATGAGCTTAGAGTCGATTAAACATTGCTTGTGTGGTGTTGTGTGTAAGGAGAGCGGAGAGAAGGCAAAGCGCGGCGCACTTGGAGCAATTTTTCAACAAACCATGACCTTGAACTTGGCCGTCTTTAAACTTGTCTCGAACACATTTTATGCATGTGCACAAACATACAACGAAAAAAACAACAACAACGAAAATAACAACAAAAAGCACTTGAATTATAAGCGACATTCACTATGCGTCCGTAGATAAATTAAAATTAAAATTCGAAAACAATACAATACACTCGAATGACGCAGACAAAGAAAAGATATGTAGATAGCTATAGACAGATAGTGTGTGTGTCCATATGATTTTCGGCCGGTTCTAACTGCTGCATACACACATACATACATATGTATGTATGTTGTTTGTGTATAGCCTGGCTTAACCAGTTATACCAATCAAATATATTAACCAACCTCCAACTTAAATTTCTCCAAATATGTATGCATAGAAGTATATGTTTGTATGTATGTAAAACACTGTTAAATACTAATTGAAACGAAAAACGAAAACGGGTTTTGAAATTCACTTCAAGTCATCATCGGCATTCCCTTCACAAAATATATCCTTTAGTTTTACATAACTACATATACAAACAAATGTATGTATATATACATACATACACATATGTATGTACATGCTTTTGAAGCTCACTTATTTTAAATATATTTGATATTACTTATAACTAAAAGGTCTACATTTAATAATAACAAAATAAATATAAGCTACTTACATATTATGTTGAGTACATGACGATACCTCGTCATAACACCGGCGTCGTGTCGCGCAGTAGTCACATTTGACCAGCAGTCGTGTAGTTTTTGACAGCGTTGCAATTATGTGCAACTCTCGCGTTTCTATAGGCTGCTTCAGTTTTGGCATTTGTAACGACGCAGAATTCGTAAACAAGATTTTTCAAAAATATAATGGACGCATATAGTGACCAACCACCGCCCCCCGCAACAGAAATTATGGTCAGGCAGTAATTTCAACAATTGATTTAAGAGCTACATGTACATATGTACATATATGTAAGATAACGCGGCTGCATTTTCAAAAATAATCTATTTTTAAATTTTCTACAGCGACGAGTCGAAGAGAGTTGAATAAATATAGAAAAATATCTGTGTTTGTATTAAAGAAAAAAAAAGCTTTTGAGGTTATAATATACACGGTACAGCGATGTTTATCAAATTTGTTTATAAACTGATCAGTCGATGGCTAATTTCAAAAAAAGTTTTTCAAAATCGAAATAAATTGCTGATTAAATGCATTACAATATGTGAAAGCTGATTTAAAAAATTGCTTCATATTCGGTTATCTGCATAGGAACGAAAATTGTTCCTCATACTTTCCATGTTCAGAATCATTGTAAGAATTTCGAAAATTCGAAAATCAGTTGAAGTTATAATATTTTGGTAGAATATTCAAAATAGTAATTAATTATTAGACATGCTATGCTTTCACAATTCTGAAATATTTTAGTTTCAAAACTTTTGAAAAAGTTATTAAATAGTTTAAGAAGAATAATGAAACCAAAATTAAGTGAAGTTCTTACTTTCAATGTTTGGAAAGATTTTTGCGCTTAAAATTTTTTGAAAAATGCTATAAAATTCGAATATTATTGAAAAAAATTAATAATTCTTACATTCAATGTTTGGAAAGATTTTTGCGTTTTAAAATGTTTGAAATAGTGCAATAAAATTCGAATGTTTTCGAAAAAAATTAAAAAAATGCATATGCTATCAAAACTCAAAAATTTTAAAATTTTCGAAAAAGAAGGTAACTCAAGGGGAAGGGGGTTTGCTTATTGGATTTCACCGGAAAAGAGTACTGGTGGTGTCTAATATTACAGCTGATCGTCATAACTTCTCACAGCATAAGGATTTCTTACGATATACCAACCTGTTCAAAAAAATTTTACATTTCCGACGATTTAGAGCAAAATTCTCACGCGAAAGCTACCTATTTTGTACTGCAATCTTAAATGTTCTAGTAAATTTTGTTGTATAATAACATACTATTTGGGGAAACTTTAAAACAACCAATCCCAACGTCGATAATGAGGTTTACAACGCGGAAATAAAAATCGTCGAAGAGAAAATAGAATTTTACAACCCAAACGACATTTTGTTCATGTCTATAAACTTAATGTTATAAATTCACCATTAAAATTAAATGGTTACGCTTATTTTGTACTTAAAATATGCATAAAGTGTTTCAAAAAATGTAACTGGCAACATTCAAATGAACGATGATATAATATGTACGTATGTTTGTATGTATGTATGAATGTATGAAAAGAGGGAATATGATGTAGAAAGGAAGGTAGCAGCAAGGATTACAGGTACTTGAAAATGGCATACAAGGAATTATATATGTATACGATTATATGCTGGTGTTTCATAATACAGACAGTGTGTGACAGGATGCATTAGCATAATAATGAAATTTTAATATACATTAATATTCCATTGAAATGTGCACCTTGTCCAACCGATACCGTTGAACAAAGAATACTCACCTGATTTGGCGACAGCTTGCTTGTTTGCTACTGATGTTGTTAACGGTGTGGCGATGAAGATGTTGATGACGATGTGGCATGAAACGCACAGTACCTCGCTGCAGCATGCTTTACGCATGCTCACAGCTACATGTTTCAGCCAAACGTTACGGCAGCCACGGCAACGAGGTGTCCAACAAAACAACCAGCCAAATTATGCAGGTAACAGAACTTCCAATTTTCTTACGCACACATATCAACACTTTGTAGCACTTGTTTGTTTTTACACTTTCAACACCGTTAAACAAAACTTTAAAAAAATTACACGACTTTTTGAAGCAGAAAGTCGCGTAGTTGAAAAGAAAACGCGAGCAAATGCACGAGTGTACCGAGCCGAAAAGAGTAACGAATATTTGACAGCCACTGTGCCATGCACTAAGCACGACCACAGCGTCCGCCAACGCACGTATCCTAAGATTTTAGCGCATACTTTGCTTAAATTGCCACTTAAAATAATATTTATATAGAAAATAAACTAAACAATTGAGTCCCGTCAACCAACGAACATAAAAATTATATAACTTAAATACAAAAATGTAAAAATAAAATAAAATTATGTAACACTTTGTATTTCTGACAAGGCTTACGCCATAGCTAAGCTTGTGTATATGCACAGGAAGAGTTAGCATGCATCCGCCTGCGCACACACACGACGCTATAAACACGTGTGTGCTTGTGTTGTGTGTGAGAGTGTGTGTTGGTACAATTTACACACGTTACTGCTTATTTACGTACATTAAAACATATGAAACAAAGGCAATTGCCATAAAAAAAATTCAATTCTTACAAATGAAGCCTGCACTTCAAATAACAAAAACTCAATCTTCACCCAAAAGAAAATATACTAAAAAACAAAAAAATATGTGGTGATAATGTCAGCTTAGTTACCAGCTAATCAAATGCTTTGTGTTAATACGACAAAAAAAATATACTATGATATATGAGAAGCGACGAAATGAGTTTTTGAGAATGACATTTTGAATGTAAGCGATTTACAGGTATATATAGTGGACGTGAGCGTGAAGGGTATATGGTTTGTATTGCTAAAATGTGTATACAAATTAGAAACAAAAAACACATTTTCGTTACTGCGCGCGTACGACGGACAGACTGACTGCACTAATATTCAGTTATATATGATCATTAATATTCAATTATATATGTATCTATGTATCATAAATACATAAAACATATAATAAATCTCAATGAATATATGAATTTCGATACATATGTATGTATGTATGAAGTGAAAAATGTGGCAATACTACTTGCATCAAAGCTGGTATTCAGAAGGAAAAAACTAATACTCGACTAAACAACTTCGTTAAGCGGCAAATGTACATATTTTGTGAATGATTTCGAGAAAAAAAATATAAATAATAATAATAGCATATATGTATATATACATAAGTAAATAGCTAAAGGGCATGTTTGTTCAAATATAAATGATAAAACAAAACGAATTCTACACCAGCACCAAAGTCAACAACTGAAAAACTACTATACGTAAACGATATTAGTACAATAAACGAACACAAATTAGCATAAATATGTATATATGTATGTAAGTTTGTCAAGCAAAATGAAATCAGAAGTACTATATTAAAAATAAATATTGTTGTAAAGTGTGTGTGTAAGTAAGTAAGAAGTAAGTAAACACAGTTGTGTGGTGTTAAAGAACAATAACAAATACAATACTTTAAAACTTGCATAGTTAATACAAAAAAAAACATTATTTAACAAAACTAACTAAACAAAGAAAGAGAAAGACAGTGGAAGTGGGCTGCATTGCATAGCTGTTGCTATTCACATTAAATGTTAACTAAATAAACATATTTGTGTTTTCAAATATATGTTGTATATATATATGTAGCACATTTTTGGTTTTAGTTAATGTAAGTATTAAATTTTAAACTCATTATATTTAGCAGCACCACTCTTCCTTTCTTCGCATCTTACATGCTGCTCTATGTAATTTAAAGTATAATCAAAATTAATTTGCTTGTTTTTAATTCTTTTCTAACGCAAACTTTTCTTAAATTTCGTTGTTATATGTATCTACTAGATTTTTAGAATTTACTGTCACTGTGACACAGCAATAGTAGCTTCTTTGAGCACGACTAATAAATTTTGTAACTCCTAATTTTAAATATTTTTTTTTTATTAATTTAAACAATTTAAGCTACAAACTCAAATAAATTATATGGTATAAGTACATATACGCATGTACATACATAGCAAAGTGTAAAGAAAAAATGTTAAACAATCAAAGAAACAAAAACTAAAGCAAAAAAAATGTAAACAAATATGTAAACTTTCACTTTTCACTAGTTGCCCATTTTTCCGTATTACACTAATTGCTATTGTTTGTGGATGTTAAGTTTTCATTTTGCATCCATTTTCGCATTAATACTTTGCAACTAATAGTGTTTGTAAAAAAGTATTGTTCATTCAATCTTTGGCATTTTATCTGTCGTGCTCTTTTTAGCTTTCTTTGCTTTTTTCATATATGCTTTGCTTTGACTTATTACACTAGCTCACCTTGTGGATCCCGTTGCTGTGCTTCTTGTGGCGCCAATAATAACTCGTCCTGAGATCTGTCATGTTGCCACGGTGCATATCCTTTAAATAAGAAAAACACAAAAACAAATTAATCACAAACGTATAATTTACAAAACTAAAAATTGCAAAATTGCGTGCAATTATTTTTGTAGTTCAGTTAAATTTGCCATTGTCTCACCTTGACTCGATCCTTCACCAGCTTGACTTGTACCGGCATTTTGATCTAAATCATCCATACCCATTTCCTCATCGTCTAATGTTAAATCTTCAACGGTTTCCTCATTGCCTTCTTCTTCATATTCACTTTTCGGTTCGATTACCATTTCGGCAGTTTCTTTACCAGCAACACCAGGTGCCGATGACTTTTGTTTGTGATTGGACTTTTCACCCTTAAGATGTTCAACATTTTGTTCGTCTCCGGTACCAACTACACCCACTGTTGGTATATTTTCTGAATTCATGGCATCGCTTGCTCCCTTAACGCTTTCAGTCTTTTTGGTAATGTTTGTGGTCATTTGCTGAGTAGTGCCTTGTGTGCTAACTATGGAACCAGTTGCTGCTAAAACACCACTTGAACCGGTCGATAGTGCGGATGCCGAAACTGGAAGTGAAGAGGTGGCTGCCGCTAAGGCCCCAACCCCAGTTAGACTTGCATTGGTTTGTGGTTGCTGTTGTTGTTGTGGTTGAAGTGACGATTGATTGATTTGAGAAGAGTTGGAATTGTCATGAACGTCTGCTGTAAACATTAAAAATATTCGAATTAATTCATGTTGCTTTAAATATGATATACATATATTTTATTGGTTTCTAAAATTGTGTCAAAATAAGTCTTAAGAATTCTTCACAAATATATTTATACTTTAAAATCGAGTGTAATATTGTTAAATCAAAATAAAACTTTTCTATTCCTCATTCAATTTGTTTGTTTGGAATTTTGAGATGATGAAAACCAATATTATATTAAAATTTTGCTTTTAAGATACTTACCGGACATAGCATTTTCGACACTCCTGCGTCTAACTTTCCTTCGACGTCTAGATGGACTAGATGAGCCCTCGCGGGATCCTGATATATCGGCAGTCTCCATGGGGGATGGTCCAACACGAGGACGTTTCGACTGCGTCTGCTCGAGTGTATAGCCACTCAATTTACCACCACCACCGATACTACTACCACTTCCAGGTACATTTAAACCACGGTGTTGTTCTGTTTTCGGCGTACTACCACTGCGGTTGTCTGACAGACCTTTGATTTGCAGTGATTCCGCAGCTTTTAGCAATGCAGCTAATTGATCCTGCGAAATATTAACTTCCCCACGATACATATAGTCCATCATGGCACGCAATTCTTGGTATTTGACATCCTTCAAAATGAATATCGGATGTTTATCATACTGCTGTTGCAGTAAAGTCTAAAAATATACAAAACAAACACATCAATCAATTGAAATTTGCAATTTTCTAAGGTATATAAATATACTTACGGCAAAAAATGGACTGCACGCAGACAGCACCACTTTATGAGCTTTAAGGAATTTTCCCTCAGCGGCTAGTGTGCAATCGACAAGTGTTTGATTTTCTAACAGAGTGTCGAATACGCTAATTAGCGTGCTCTGATGGTTGTTCCACCGAAGACAAAACTGCTGATCGTCCTCCATGGCGCCAACTGACAGCGATGGTCCCACGAGGATGTAGTTATGACGCCAATGTTAAAAGCAGTTTTGTTTGATGATGGGCAATTTATGGTGATTATATGGGGAAACCAATCCCGCAAAAGATTATAATTTTGCAGTTCTTAATTCTGTTTTTGTAGACGTTGAATGAATGTAGTTAGAAGTGTAATACCAAAATGTTATAACTAGAGAATTCCTTCACAATATTGAAACTGCAACAGTAATTGTAACTGAAATATAAAAAGAATAGATTAAGATTAAAATATTTATTTTTTTCTGGTATTTATTTTCAATTAATATTATTCTTAACTTTTTGTACATACACAACAATATCACATAAATTGTTATTTGCTTTTTATTCGGCAAAGCAGTAGAGTAAATAAATATTCGACCGGCTACCCGAATAACTTCAATTTAATTTCGGAATATCCAAATTATTTAATATCAAAAATAAACGTTAACTTCGACAAAAAAAAGGTTCCATACAAAAACTTGTACAAACTAGATTGTACCATTGCTTTAACCAATAATCCGAGTCAAGTTTGTGAAGATATCTTGTCAAATAAGAAAGTTTTCCGCAGAGGATCATGCTTTTGATCGTTCATAAACTCAAAAATTGAGGGACTAGGTTTGCATATAACCAGACGGACATGGCTAAATCGATTAATTACGCTAATATTTATATTTGATCATTAATAAATGTACCTCCATAGGTACTTTATGGTGTCTCCGTCGTTCCCTT
This sequence comes from Bactrocera tryoni, assembly GCF_016617805.1. Lineage (NCBI taxonomy): Eukaryota > Metazoa > Arthropoda > Insecta > Diptera > Tephritidae > Bactrocera > Bactrocera tryoni. Next base: position 29,416,754 of record NC_052501.1, read on the forward strand.
CTGAGTGTAACATACTTCGTGACAATGTCAGTATACCCTATTCAGCTTGTAATGAAATATGATTTAAGAAAATATTATGTTCCTCTGCAATATTTAGAATTGCAACTGATCATGTTAATAAAGTGATGGAAGCTTCAATGAATTCCATGGGAGCTCAACAATATTTGTCCCATATGTGCAGATCTATACTAATTTGCATATACTGACCGCCAGCTACCTAACCAGAAGTTGTATACTGGTCTTCAAAAATCTAACATTTATTAAAAAACCAGAAATACTAAATTATTAATATATATTACATCTAGTTTGTTCTACAATAACAATGTTGTATGTTTGTATATGTATATAACATATGTACATCGAAGCAAACTTTATGCTTGTTTTATCTCGTTTTAATATTTATCAAAAATGTATCTGCAAGTGGTGCAGCATGTGACTTTCTAACACAAGGCAATTTTCTCTCACTTTTTTAATGCAAACATGGCCCAAAGTTGCCACGGTTCACACCAACAAAAAATTATGAACGAAAATTCTTCAATATTTTTGTTTAAAGAATACACCATTTGTTATTAAAATATACATTCACACACAGTTTTTTGTTGTTATTTGATAACATTGGCAACAGATATGTAAACTTGATTTGCATTAGCGTATAACAGCAGCAAAATATATAACTTCTGGACACAAATACCTTCTTTATATGTATGAGTACTTATCTACCTTCAATACTTTTAGTCACTATGTGAGTTCACGCTTCACTGTATCGATTGAAATGCACTTTCTCTACGAATAGTTGAGGAATATATGCTAAATATATCAAAAATAGAAGCAACTCAAAAGAATATACAATCTTCAAAGGACAAACTTATGATTAGCAGCCAAACAGCCGAGTCAGCTAGCTAGTATGTATAACACAATAACATGTTGTGAGAACAGTAGAAGAAAAATTCGAACAAAATGGAAGCACCGTTAATATGAATGTGGGGATAAATTACTACTACCACCGTTAACAGCTCAAATGCGACCAGCACAACAACAAATAGCATAGATTAAACAACCAACATGTCTCGACTTCGTTTTGCTGTCACCACCGCGCGAAATTATTGTTCGGCTTCCCGCCCGACGTTCGATTTCGTAGCTAGCGTACAGTTTGCGCTCGTTACTTTTCCTCCCCAACAGTGTTGCCACTGCTACTTTTTATTCTCTTCATTAAGCAAGCAATTTTGCCTGTTTTGCCAATAACGCCCGTTATTCTGCACTTTCCTTTCCTCGAGGAAATTCACCAACCAACGATTTTTTTTACCACTACTATGGTGTCCGAAAGTCTCTATGGACATAATTATGTACTTCAAAATTAAAACATCATACAAAGTTCTTTTTCAATTGCAGTTTCTTTAAAATGATTTTTTTTAATAATTATTTTTCATAAATGTGCATATATATTTTGTGAAATAATCCATACTTGAAGAGAAAAAACACCTTCAGAATATCATGCAAAGCAACGAAACTGTTATGCTGATGCACGTATACACACACATATCAATTAGTTGGCATAATTTCACTTGATTTTCTTTAACACTCCACGTTGTACTTTTCGATATTGTACTCATATACACACATACATATATGTATATATATACTTATGATTATTTTTATACGAAGATGTAAAGTATTTCTTCAAATACAAATATTTTTATCAACACATATTTCCTTATCAAAAAACCAAAGCAGCACACATACACTTCATATGTATGTATTTATGTACAACATAAATGTTTAAATAACTCACATTTTCCAGACTTCAACTTTCTTTTTCACCAAAACAACCGCGAAAAATTAAGCAGACACAAACAAAAGCTCCAACAGCCTAAACTCAACTGGCGCATCACGAACGACAATCCACAAACGAGAGGTAAACAGGCCAGCCAGCAATACAGCAATAGCAATAGCCGACGCCATATAATATAATAACGAGTTTGCCGCTGTCCCTCAATTTCTCAGTTTTACGTGCGAAACATATTAAGGGAAATCATAGATTCTCTCTCCTACTGAAGCAGCATACTCAGGTACGTAATATGAACACGATCGCAAACGAGGGAAGAAATGAAGTAAGGGGAATTTTCGTTTCGTTCTCTACACTTGCATACATCTATATTATATTCAGGTACACAATTATGTACTAACTACTTTATCTACATGTAAATTTATATACCTTTTACTACATGTAAGTATGTATGTTTACCCTCCGGTTGCTAACTGCTGCACAACTCTGCTTTTATTTAATGCAGAAATATTACAAAAAAAAACATATACATATATACATACATATATGTATATAAATATATGCAAACATATTTATTACTGGTGGAATTGAAACAGAAGTGAACACGAAGAGAATCAAAGAAAATCATGAATTTCCGTCAAGGTTGCCAGCATACATGGAAAACTGAAAATCTTTAAGTAGCTTAGCTAATATCTAAATGAACACATTAAAGCGAAAAACATAAGACCGACCAACTTTTTGAAAAAAGAATTGCTAAACGAGTAAAAATAATGATGGATCAAAACATGGATAACGATAACATATTCGCATTTCCTTTTTACTTCATAGCAAAAGTTTGAAAGTTTCTTACATAAATCGGTGGATTGATCAGATTTAGAAAAAGATCACAGTATTAATTGACTTAGCTTTATATTAATAATAAGCATATTTATACAATTTACATTCTTGATTTTTTCTAATAAATATACTATGCATATATTCTTACAGCGGACATAGTAAGTGCCAATGATCGTGGTTTGTAAGGCAAAGTCATTTATAATTGGATGTATATCCGGAACAAAACCAAAATTTATTTACACAAGTGACAGATTTTTAAAGCTATCCATTTTAAATATAAATTCGTCTTAAAGCAGGATCATATTGTCATATCCAACTTATGTTTCTGAAATTTTCCATCAATTTCACATTTCAATCTGGCCACTTACACGAAATTTTGATGGGAAAACAACCGCAAACGACGAAACTGTTGAAAATGAAACGTTAGTAACGAACAAGTTGGGGTTTTTTTTTAGCGGAGAACACGAAAAGTATTTCAAGTTCTCTGCGTTTAGGTATGTTATCGCCATCAATGAAGCATACATACATACAAAATGTTGCGAAGTTCAACTCTCCAGCAGTCATTTTCCCTTTTTATGCTACAAATTTATTCTAAAATATCAACCCACTAACAACTTGCAACATCTACACAAATATGTAGGCATTCGACAAATGGACGGATGTGTGTGCAATCATATGAGCTATGTATATTTGTTGCCTTAAATTCTCTTCCTTACCCCTACTTTATTACATTTCCCCTCTTGTCGTGTGCAGAGTTCTAAATTCTCTCCCCATGCTATTATTTCACAAACTCTCCTACATATATGTATGTATATACAAACACATTTACAAACTTAAGCACCCTTGCAGTCATTTTCGTTTTGAGAACATGCTTACATAGTTGTATCTAAACGTATAAACGTACGTGCGTATGTATGTATGTATATGCCTACAAAGCGTCGATCAATATAAAGAGCCGTCGTTATGCTTACACATGCTCGTGCTTACATGAATGTATGTTTGTATTTATGTGTACATGGGGATCTTTAAAAGAAGCCTTAATTCACCCTGAAGTTCTGCGAGAATTTCGCGAGATTAGGGTAGTTTTCAAACCATAGGTACATGTATATTATTTACATACATATGTACATATGTATGTCTGCATGTTATTTATGTAATTACCATTTACGACCGGATAAAAAATATTGCCACGTACATATGTATGTACGTGGAAAGTTCGTCAAGGCTACGCATAGACAGACCTCTGACGTTAACATCGCTGGTGAGTGCATGCAGTTCCTTTCGAAAAAAATTTAAATGAGTTTCAATAAATTTGCGAGATTGCACTGGAAAGTGTGGAGAGCGTTGTAACGTGATTGTATGTATGTACATGCATATGTATGTTCCAGAGATACATACTTACATATGTATGAAGATACTTGCACTTATGAGAGATCAACTAAACAATTTAGTTTTTGTTTCCCTTTTAACATTTTTTCTAACTATCATACAGAAAAGTTAAAGAAAATGCTAAAAGCGGAATGCTTTATACATACATACATATGTACATGTGTATGCATGAATAAATGTCATTTGATATCTACATACATATGTACATATCATTCAAATTTATTATGACATCACTGAAACCTTTAAAATTTACGAAGTTCAATAAATTTTTAACGATTTTATCAGCTGTTCATTTATGAATATACATACATACATACGTATATTTTTGTTTAAAATTTAAAGAATATGTGTATTTGCTTTGAGTATAATTATCGAATTAACCACACTAATATAAAGTGGTGGCAAATCTAATATCTTGTATATTGTGTAAACAATTGAACAAGTTTTTCCTCCGCAGTGGCACGAATAATTTACCAAACATTTTCATCTTGTTAAGTTCTGCATGCATACATACATACATTCTTGTGGTTCTATATAGTGGAAATATAGACAGCTGGAGACTTGCGTTAGCGATTGAACGTGACCTATGAGCGTATGTACATACATACATAAGTACCGTCCCAACAAAGACCATATCTCCACTAGTCTGGAGAAATTGTTTTTCTGCGTGGAGCAAACAAAAAAACTTTTACGTTGGTACCTGAAAAAATTTAACTACCTAAGATGGCGATTTCAACGTACACTTGGACATATTAAGATATTTAAATATGTACATATGTGTGCGCATTTGTGCCCTCCAAATACCATATACAAATTCATTTGACCATTAGTGCAGATAATGGCTTTCTACAAAGATCGTTTTTCTAATTCACTACCAAGTATTTTTCCTATTTTCAAGGCCAATTGCTATGACATTAGTTCAACAATTATCAACTTAGTCAAAACGATCGGCTTAAAAAATATGTATTATTAAAAATATGAAGGGATATACAATACATACATACATACATACATATACAGAATAGAACAGATTTTGGATACAAGGCCATTTAGGAGAATCTTGCATACATGTACATACATATATTCGTACATATGTATATGTACAAAAAGGTTGATTTCAGCTATTTTCAAAAGAATCTGTTAAAATATGCTTCCAAGTCAAGTTCTGTAACAGAACTTCAGGATATAACAAGAATTAATTCATTTGTTTATAGCCAAAATTTTTCAAGATACGTACCAAATTAGAAAAGCGACTTTTTATTTATGTTTTTATGGGACGTGAGCTGTCTATTTATCGATAAGTTATATTTACTTTCATTATTTTTCGCACAAAATTTCTACAAATCGTAGAATTCAATATTTTAAGTCTTTTTTATGGTGTTGAAAGCTTAAGGATCTAAAGGTAGGTTAGGAGTTCGAGTTGAGTTTAGATAATGAAAACCAAGTGGCTAAAAAACAAAGGAGTAATACGGAAAAAAGTGAGAAAATATTGCCTGTTTCTACATTCCTAGCGCTGCTTATAAACTTTTAATTAGTTTATACTACATTATCAATCTCTTTTGCCTAAACCATAACAAGACTATGAAAATAAATTAAAACTTTTAGAACTTGCAAATTCAAATTATTTCAAGTTTCTCGGTATGCTCCTTTACAACTACAAATTAAAATGCACTAATAATTAAGTTTTAACTTTTTATGTCTTTGACACTTTTTGATAAAGGATTCAAGATAAAAATTTAATTTTGATTTCAGCCGAGTTGTCTATTAAAATCAATGTAGATCAATGGTAAACATATGTATGTAATTGTACATATACATATGTACGTATGTACATATGTACATAAATATTTAAAATATTTGTAAGTATGTACATATGTATATTAAATTGCTTTGGAAATAAGCATACGAATTATGTATCGATCAATCATAAGCATGAAATCGATTTTTCCTACCTATTTCATGTTAATTTGTACACTTGACAGTACATAAAACAAAACATACAAATAAATATATGTATGTATGTACATCTATACAATTACACCAAAAATAGCACTGTAATACGCACACCATTAATTCTGATCCTATAAAGCGCAAATTTTCAACTGGAGAAAGCTTCGCGTATATACATATGTACATATGTATGTATGTATATATTGTATCCAGTTCGTAATATAAACATTAAAAAAATTTAAATACATTTGCATTTATTTATATTTTAAAGTTACATTTTCATTTATAAATGCACAAGCATAGCTTTGTGGGATATTTGACAATGACAGTGTACATTCACCACATACATACAGACATATGTAATACAAACAGACTCGCAATGATGAAAATGGTACGCGGAAAAATCAAAATGGCTGCCGTCGCACCGGTGGCAGACAATTTACAAATGGCTGCCATTTCCATTGTTTGTCTCCGCCACTGGCCGAATTTCAAAAAAAAAGCAAAACAATAAATGAAGGTCTCTCTCCAATTTCCCCGTAATTCTTATTAACTTCTATTTTAAGATCAGATTTACGAAGTGAAACTTTAAGAAGTTTCCTCTTCGCGTCTATTGAGTAAGGAGACAGCGCACACACGCACGCACTGTCATTTAAATGTATGCTTGTGTGCATATATGCGTTCATGTGTGTGTTTGTTGTATGCATATGTGTGTGTATCTGCATACAAAACGCAAGTGCATTCGTCAAAACGTGCACTTATGTAATGATGATTTGAAAAGCGTTTCGAACATTAAGAACCGTTTGTAATTTCAACTAATTAACTTGTTTCCGAAACACATAGGCACCAAAAACAAGTGTTTTTTTTTTTTAAATAAATTAGTAGCACTGGTTAGAATACTGTTTGAAAAGGAGAGCAAAAATGAAAAAATAAAAACAAAAACAAAAAGCATTTAAGAATGTCACACATCAATGTTTGCACTGCATTTACAAATTTGCACACAGCAATACATACATACATACATGCATACATAAATATGCACATGCGTTCTGTTATCCATGAGAAATACTGTTTTATTGTGGGATTCACTCGCTGTATGAACATATGAGCGCTCGTTGCGCTGCTCCATGCATTCGCTGTCGTTGTTCGTCAATAAGTCACAAACTTACGAAAATACATACATACATATGTACATATACACATATGATTGTATGAATGTTTGTTTAAATATTTATGCAGAATACACATATTTTGTTTTGTTGTTGCTGTTATTACTTTTTAAGCATGCTTTGCACATACATACATATGTACATATTTACATACGTATGAGGGAATACACTGGTTAAGTTCTCATTTCACCCACACACATGCACATTAATTTAGCTCATTGCACCAATACACGGGCGCATAGAAAATGCAAATATTTACATATCTACATACAAATGTACATAAATGTGCAAATGTACCAATTAGAGAAAAAGTACAGCTGCCTGCTTCGAATACATATGCAATTATACGTATTTTTGTATAATTGTGTGTGGTTGTAAGTGCTCGCATACATAAAATTCACATAGGTCATCATTTAGATACACTCACGTACATAAATATACAATATATAAGTATATACATAGATATGCCACATAGAAAACCTATTGGCACACCCAATAATTTAATTTGAAGTGATCATGTTTTATTTGCGCACAGAAATTTTTCGAATGTTTTCAGCTTTCAGCATTTGGCTTTTACTTGTTACTTTTTCATATTTTTTTATTTATTGTATGTAAGTAAAAATGCTTGTGAATGTGTAATTTTTAAACTCTGCTCTGCAAAATCTTTATTCCATGTTCGCCAGCTGCATTCACACACACGCACACACACTTTCATAAAATCACACATTTGTATGCATGTACTTATTTTTCGATTTCAACTTTTTCAATATGCTTTTTCGTGGTTATTGTGAAACTTTTGAGTAAGTTTGCTACTGCTTTTCACTGTCCTGCACAAAACACGCACTAATTCGTGAAAATTTTCAATTTTTTCAACTTTGTATTCATACATTAACACATATGTACATATCTATGTAAAATAGAAACAAATAAGTTAAATATTTTTAATTTTTACAGAAATTTACTTTTTTTAGCTCCTTATTTTTGTATCCATAAGTGTATGAAAGTTTTTCCAACGCCCGTTGCGGAGCTGAGACTCCAAACGCTTTTAATCATGCACGACGTCGCTTCAACTGCAAAAGTTCGCCATGCCAGCACGAGCTTCGACCAGAGAACTTCAAATTCGTTTCCATCTTCGAAAAATTCAATACACTGTCAAGTGTGCTTGCCTGAGTGTGTGTGTTTATGTATGAGAGAAAATCCACGCACACATGGACACCTGTTCGGCGCTCTCACCAACACGTTCAGTTAAGTCACTTGAAAGCGTTATGTGTGTAAAGTTTCGGTAAGGAAAAGCAAAGTGCGGGCGCTAAGGTGCTAAGCAACGAAATAATTTATTTTGTTATTGTTAACATTAACATTTACATATGTATGTATGTATGTATGTATGTATGTAGAAACATACGTAAGTACATTTGTATTTGATGACAGGTCCATATTCACATTACATACATATTTCACAAAACTTTGAAACATTTACGGAATGTTTAATTTATTTACAAGTACGTACATATGTACATATGTTTTTGTACATTTTTGAGAAAAATATTGTTGAAAATATAATAATATTGTGTTTTAACTAACTCTTTATTAATTTTTCTATAGTAGCATCAGAAAGAGCTCTAAACATCTTTAGCTATCAATGTACTTACATTCATACATATACATATGTATAATTGTAAGTAAAAACCAGAAACAAGAAGAAACGCTAACTTCGTCTGCACCGAATCTATAACATACTTCCAAGTTTTCCTTACAATAACTTGATTTTGAAGTTTTTTCGCCAAATGAAAAAGTTTTTTCAGGCAAGGACTTGATTCCGATCGTTATTGCTGTTATTGTAGCGGCAGAAATCTGCCGAGTTGCCAGTCCACGAACGGATAAAAATCCGAGTCCATTTCGGTTATGTACACCCGACTGTCGTGGGATCGAATTCCGATCGTTCAGTTTGTATGGCAGCTATACGTTACAGTGATCCGATCTAAACATTGTTTCGGTGATTGCATTATTGCTTTAGACTATAACCCGTGCCAAATTTCGTCAAGATAGCTTTTTCATACAAGCACTTGATTCCGATCATTCAGTTTGTATGCTATCAGCGGTTCCCACAAATGAGGAGCTTTTTGGGAAGAAAAGAACGTCAGATCGATATTTCCAAAATTGAGTAACTAGTACGCATATATACAGACGGTTAGACAGACGGACATAGCTGAACCGACTCGGCTCGTCACACTGGTCAGGGAGACCTTATCTCCGACATATCCTTCCGGGTGCTACAAATTTCGTGCCCACTTTATATACCTTATTCAGGTTATATAAATCACTACAGTTGATAGAACAAAGCTTAGAAAGCCCTTTAAAACAAATAATTAGATAACAAACATTTACTCAAAGCTATTTTTAATAAGAATTAACATAAGGTTTAGAAGCTTTTGTGCTCTTATCTATTAAATTAAGGGATTTGTTAAAGAAAAACACACATCTGAACAAACAATTCCTTTGCACAATCTGTCAGTCGTTCGTCTTTTCAACAAATTTCAGTTAGATATCTCTTAAATTGGTGGAAACCGAGAATGAGAAAAATACTAATTACGACAATTTCATTCCGGTACTTTTCTTGGACTGCATTTGACAGAAAAATACACGTGACGTGTGGCGTCAAACAACCTTATTTAAATTACTTGTTAGTACGCTTCGTTCATGACGTTGCGAGTCGCAATCCTGTCACTGCATAACGAAGTGACGTGGATTTCCTTAATTTTTTCATTAAAAATTACAACAGCATCGCCCGCAGAAGTATGGTCGTAGATCCAAAGCAGAATTTGTACTTGAATTCAAGCGAACGCCAACCAAACCAAATGTGTCTTCTACGGTTGAGCTAATGTGATCGATTTTTATGCGCCATGCTTCGGTTGAACCAAAGAGAGGAACGTATGTAGTTGGCGTCGGCGCAATTCAGTGCTTATGATATGATTTTTAAGACTCTTTTTTTAATCCTAAAATATCTATGATTTTGGGAATGGATCCACAGTGTTTTTGATGTGCTAAAGGGAACCAATGAAAGGTACTGCTTGAATACCACTAGTTTAGGTGAATTTAGTTCATTTGTTCATGATAATTTTGCTATTCGGGCGAATAACAATATAGTAATATTCTTTAAACCGGAATTATATCTTTGTTAAATACTAATTAATGTTTCGTTTCAATTTTGATTTGAATTTGACTTTACGTACCCATATAAACCAAAACATCAAATGATTCCTTTGAATCTGCAACTTAGATAGAGTAAGTGAATTCCTGATTGCTCACTCGTTGGGTTGGGGTACAAATTGTAGATGCTGGAGAAAGGTATTTTTATATGTAATGAAAACTTGTTATATCTTGGCCTTTACTTGCGTGTCCATATAAATATTTTCCGACAAATAGCTGGTCCAACTAGTTTTAAGCAGCCTTTGAAAACAAAATGTTTCTATGTCAGAAATATTTACCCCTCGAAGTTGGACGTTCTTCGTCGAATATGGGACTATTTTTGTCAACAATAAACGCAAAAATTTCGGTTTTGTTGTTGTCTTGGGAAAGACCCAAGCTCTTCCCAAATTATTAGTTTTGTAGAATGTTGCCGAATTTTCAATCCCAAGTTAGTACGCGTCTTTAGAATTGATTGTTGAGAAAACGGCTTTATTATTTATTTAATATGGAGTTAATGGTAATTTAAGGTTTCTGGTACTATTCTGGTATTATACTTTATAAAATAAAAGGGCACTCATAGAGGAAAAAGAGTATACCATATACGAGACGTATGTATTTATGTAAATAAATATTTTTGTAATACTTTAGTCACGTGTCATGGTATCTACAATTTACTACTCTATAATTATCAAAATAATAATGCATAAATATAAAAATGAATTTTTACTGCGTTTGAGATCTTCAATTCGTAAATACTTAGGAATACATGTTTATGTACATATTAAAAAGCACTTACTTTTGGCATTATTTTATTAGTTTAAAATGTATTTTAAATATTTTTGAAATATTTTTCGGTTATGACATCGCGAAAAAATAACTGTATTTGGTGTCACGCGGTACCGGCTTGCAATTACTAACTAATAACGTTGCTAAACTGGTATATTTCAATTTGTAGCTACTTAAAAAACATACACGTTTATATATACCTACATATTTGTATGCACAATTATATGCACACATACATATATATATATGTATATAAATAAAAAAATAAAAAATACAACTTTCAAAACTTACTTTTTAGGCACGCTCTCTCCGGTTCTCTTGCGAAGAGATGCATCAGGTAATGTTATGGTTCTAGCGCTGCACTTCTTAAGCTGCCAAACTTGCGTACATTTTTTATTTTTGTTGTTACAATATGCTCGTATGAGTGCATTTGTCATGCACCCTTCACTGACTGTCACACTTACCGTACGACCTTAACACCAACTGTTTTTGCTTGACATGCACGAATTTTCCCCAACTTCTGGTTCCAATATACCTCACACAATACATACAAAAGCGAAAAAGCGTACCGATTTCACAGTTACTTATGTTCGAAAATGTTTAACACATAGCAGTTAATGGTTATGCAGTTGATCGTGTTGTTTAATTTTATTATTAAATATTTCTTCGTTTTTTCATTTGTTTTGTTAATTTTTCTTAGTTTTTCTTTACTTTATAAATTTCACACACACACACACAAATAAATAGCGCACACAAGCTTATATACGTTTATATTGTATATGTATGCATGTAAGTATTTCTATTTCTATTTTTTTTATTATTTCTTTTTGAACGAACGTGCAATTTGCGCTTTTCACGTTTATAAACTTTTTCCTTCTACTTTATAGCGTGTATGTTTGTATGTTTCTTTTGTGGTTTTGTATGTATGTATGTATGTGTATATGTACGCTAGTAACAATATTGGTGTTGCTTAGTTACTTAGTAAAAATGTAAGCAACTATCGTCCACCCGCTGGACCGACCGTATTCCTGAGAGCTTGTATTGTTACTGCGGCAGCCAGCTGAGCACAATATCGTCCGAACCCTCCAATGCGTCAGGCCAGGCAATTCGACAACTTTTCACATTTGAGGGGCACAAAAGCACACGACATACACGACGTTAACACAATTGTAATAGCAGCAACAACAACTACATGCAATATTGTACGAGATGAATGTGGCTTCGAGCCACCCCAATAGGTGTAGGTAAAGGCGCCTACCACCTCAACACTCAAGAATTCGCTCGCTCTCACGGCAGCGCGGCAACTCTCTTCTCAATTTAGAATGTTGCTGTGTGCATGTGTGTGTCTGCCTGTGTGCATAATATCCCCAAAACTATGAATAATGAATTGTTGTTTGTATGAAGATACATACATAAGCACATATGTATGTGTGCATGTATGTATGGGTCTACTTATGTGTGACGAACATATTGATCGTCAAAAGCTACGAAGTCTCTTTCAGAGTTTTAATAGAAACCTCACACCCACATTCGAGCAAAAATGAAATACACAGCCTACATAAGTGAACACATATCTACAACGTGTATTTATGTTTGGAAGTGTGCACTAGGTTGTAACTGTATACATATATGTATGTAAGTATGTATGTGAGAAGTAATTTTACAAGCGTATATATACATACATATGTATGCATGTTTCTACGTATGTAATTTTATGAGCATATGCACTGGTTTATTAATGTATCTGCGAGTTGGACAGGCACGCACACATATCCACACACACAAATTATACATACATATGTATGTACACATATTCATTTTCGTATTTAGCATGTTCTTATAACTTTGAAAGTTGCACCATTACTCGAGCAGCAATAGAGGGGGTGAGTATATTTGTATGTATGTGTGTAATGTGTGTGATATACAATAAATATTTCATGTGTACACATTATGTATTATGTAGATCAACGAAGTCATTATAAAAATATATTTTTATTACGATTCTGACGATGGTTACAGGTTCAACTGGCTATAATTTCACAATTAGAAATTTACATACTTACATATGTATGTATGTATGTATGTGCATACATAAGTATGTAGGTATGTATGTTTATATGAGTATTTAATATGTGGAAAATTTTAATTTCGTATAACTTATTTATAAATTATATAATCAGCGTAGATTATTTGTTTGTAATATCCTTTTGAGCTTATATGTACGTGATGAGCTTTTGTTAAGCGACGCCATTTTCAACGCTGGCCGAAATGAGCGTAAATGCAGCGGAAATTGGAAAATCGTTTCAAAATGAAAAAAAAAATTAAATAAAATATAAAAATTGTCTATAATCTAAAGTAAAATTAGCGCAAATGTTATATAATACTAAGAAAAAAGCCTAAATAGAGCTTTAATTAAGCTTTGTTTAGAATTATGAGCACATACTGCGCCAGTAACAAAATTTTCACTTAGCACTTTACCGATAACATAAATTTATTTGAAACAACTCTTGCTGGCATGTTGTTAAGTAAATCTATAAACATAAATAAAACAAATATGCGCAAAAAGCTACACGAAGTACATCGGCACACTCGAAAAGCACGTCGGGAATTGTATTGGTTTTTTTTTTCAAAGATTAAATTTTCCTACGTCAGCGTTGAGCAATTAGTGAGTTTAATTCGTCACTCGTTAGAAACAACAACTATTGAAACAACAACTACTAACCGATACAGGCTTTTATAGCTTTTAAACTATAGCGTATAACATCTGCACACTCAAAATTAAATCTGTATGTTATATTTTTAGCGGAACTGGCGGAGTTCAGCTGATAACCGCTGCTGAAAATACCCGATATGGGCACATATGTACACACACATGCAAATATATGTATGTATGTACATGAGTGCTTATGCTGTAAACTCGAAATTGAAAAAAATATCAAAAAATTATAATTTGAATACTCGCAAGTTACATTTATAACCCTGTCAGTATTTTTATTGCTAACTACAATCTTTGTTCATTGAAAGATATGATATTTTATCACATTGCGAATTGACGTAGAACTAGTAAGTTGTTTAAGAACGTAACCAGCTTTCGGAATCTCAATGATTCTAGAGTAATTAGGTCCAGTAGGTTCAATGTGGATTTTAAATGTCGGCCAGTGGCTTTTGAAAACTCAAAATCCGTTAAGATAGTTCTTACAGACTTAGAATAGATCAAGAATGTCCAATAGCAAGCTTTTGATTAAGATAGGTTTAGTTGTTGTTGTGGTAGCGGCAGAATTCTGCCGAGTTGACAGTCCTTGACCGGATAAAAAATCCGGGTCCGTTCTGCTACGTAGACCCGGCTTTCGTGGGAACCGATTAAGATAGGTTGTTCATGGTTCTAATATACTAAAACTATCTTAATACAATACTATCGTCATACATAGGTTTAGTAAATTAGGTCATCTACTTGGTTAGTTCTAATTTGTTAACCGAACACAACTTTGCAGTAATGGAGGTGATGATTTATAAAATACCAACTTGGACTATAATTTATATAAAGTTATCCGACAAATCGAGGGTTCTACATGTTAAAGACCTCTTTCGACTGAGGTTATGAGAAGCTTTTTCATGACATCATTTTCTTTCCCTTGTCAAAACAGAAACAATATTGATTAGCACTCCAAAGTGGGATAAAATCCATATCCTGCAAAGTGGCAGAAGTGCAAATCTAATAAAACAGTTGCTCTATTTATCTTTAAAAACACATTTTTGCTTGTCCAACGTTAAAGTAGTCAGGGTCGGTTGATTTTCGAGAAATCCGTTGATATTGCTTTCCAACAAATGCTTGTCCAACGTTACAGTAGTCAGGATCGGTTGATTTTCGAGAAATCTGTTGATATTGCTTTCCAATAAATGGGTAAACTAAAACTAATATTCTGAGCTTGCTAAGAAAAAATCTACTTATGTTCTTGTCTTGAGTGGATCTCAAATTTAAAACTTCATCCTAAGTGATCTAAGACGGTATATTCAGTTCTCCCGCTATCATCTGAGAAAATACTTAATTTATTAGTTCCTTGATTATCCAAAATTGATTGGATTGATAAGACGGTCGTCCAGAATTGTAAAATTTACTCTTTCTTCATATCAAATTATGAGAAGATTTTGCGTGAGATTGATTGATTGTTGACCAAAATCATTTTGTTTAACCTCGATTCCTCTTAGAATGTAAATAGTCATAAGTTTTACTTTCAGGTCTGCAGACCTTTATAATGGCAACACGGGCTGAAACTTGATTAAAATAATGTTTCCGATCACCTAGGCTTAGATATAAATGACTGGTTTCCAGGGAAAAAAGTATAGGAAAACAAATCAACGACTATGTTCTTAAAGCGATCGTTCACCGGCAGTAAAATTCGAACAAAGGTAGGGAAGTATATTTGTATAATAAAACTTCCGGTAAATATTCATTCAAAGTTCGGTGGGAAATTATCTTATTTTTATGACCAAGCTTCTGGTAAATATTCATTCAACGCTCGATGGGATCTTATAAGAGCATAAAAGAGTTCAATTTCCAGAAATGTGTGATTCGGAGACTGGAAAGAACTCGATTTTATATTAGTTTAACGCTGCCAGCCCAAGATCATTCTTAACATAATTTTGAAGTAGATTCTATGATACTACAACAACAATTGACCACGTAATCTATAACTATGTAGTTAGAATGGAACAGAACTACCCCAGCATGAACTTGAGCAGCAAAATTTGGCTCAGCGATGAAAAAAATTTAGTTGTAATTTGCGAAAATGGCAGGAGGAACTTTTGAGGTTATATATTTATTCTCCACTTGGTTTGTAAGGGTGATATTATAATAATGTACATATGCTAGTAAAAAGATCGCAATTTTTTACAAGTATCGTGGTACAGTTATACTTGAAAATATTAAGCTGAATGACATTTACCAATTCGTTTTTTCTTTGGCACATAAAATAACGAACAGTAACTTAACCGTGATCCACCCCTATTATTGATTTTCCACGTAAAACAACAAAAACAAAAAACATTAAATAAGAGAAAAACTAAATAAACGCAAGGGACAATAATGGGACAGCAGCGGTCTGGCCCGGCTGGCTTGGCTGGCTTGGCTCATGCAACGAACGGCCTAAGAAGGGAGCAAACACAATAATGGGAGCAAACAAGCAATCATCAAGCGCTCGGATCTACATAGTGAGGGGGTTGAAAACAATCGCAATCGTGTATGTATTCGTTTGATGAACAACATCAGTCGCAACGCCCGAGTGCATATGTCAGCAAAAGCCACCACCAACCGGCCGAACGACCAACCGACCGACGCACTGTATGTTAACTGGAAATTTAGCCCGCTGTGGTGAGGCCAACGAAAGCCTGAGCGCATGCAAGGGGAGAACACCGACCTTAGCACATACATATATACATACATATATGTATATGAACGACCGCATCGAGTTAAGAGTTTATAGCGAGATCCCCTCACTAAAACGCCGCGACTGCAGTCTTGTAACTCAACGCATGCGTTCTTTGGGCTGCTACTTGCTGGTTCGGCACAATGACAGCTGCAACCGAATAAACCCCCAAGCATACCCAAAGTGCTGGAAATAATAACCCAAGCTATTAGGGGCGAAAGACATGCCACACGTAGAGCGCCGTCTGCTCGGCACTGCCAACAATGCGTACACACACACATACACCCATTTGAATAAGCTGACAACAAAGCGAGCATAAAAGCGAACCGTTGCCGATGACGCAGACAATGAGGCAATGTATGGAAGCGGAAGGGGTCCGCTCATGCCACGAATCAAGCGCACTGCCCAGATCACGTCCCTTTTGTCACGTAGGGTGGCCGCTACACCCTCTCAATGCAGACATCTGTATGTAACTGACGTTGCGCGAAAGGGTGGGTTCGTCGCATGGCGTTGGGGGTGAAGTGAATAAGCGCGTTAACTCAGGGTACGATCTGAAGTTTGTGTTGTAAGTGCACACACATACACACACACGTATATATGTTAGCAGTGCGCTTTGAGTTCGGTTGTTCGGTTGCTACGCCTAAAAATATGTTTAATCTCTAGTTTTCGTTACATCAAAAGCATCAGTGAAAGGTTGGTTGTTATTGTTTTTTTGCTGCTTTCGTCATTTGAGAACCCCATCGCCAGCTTTGCGCTTCGCAGGCGTTTTGGCGTTGATCCTTGCTGCGGAAATGGAACACCAAGATGTGAAAAAGGTTATTTTCATAAGGGTTGCAGTCGGCACGTAATGAAATGCTCAATCATACCATGTGCACTTACTGGAGAACAAAAATATACATATAGTACATATTGAACATACGTACATACATACATAGAGAACATACTTATGTATGTTCATAGAATATTTCCAATGACGCTTTTATTTAAAAAAGTTCAATCAAAAGTTTCGAACTTTTAGGAACTTGAATTTAAACAGACCTGAGATATATTTCTAGAATTTAAGACACTCTCCGGAGCTCGAATCTTCGTTGCGGTCATTATCTAGTTTCAGCAGCTTCACTAGTCGCTTGGTTTGTTGAGGCAGAAGGTCAAATGAACGCTTGACTGAAAGCAATTAAACTTAAGCCGTAATTTCCAGTGTTTATGTTTTCCCAAATATGTTCCATTTAACCACCAGCTTTGATTTGATACGCATTTTAAGTTTGTCTTACCATTACTTCCCAATTTCTTTCAGAACCGTGTGATCTGAGGAAGCCGTCCTTGTCAGAAAGACCAATTGCTTAAGGATGGAATTGTCATTTTCGCAAATCCGCTTGTCAAATTTGAAATATATATGAATAGGTCAAAAACTGCTAAGATCACCCTTCTTTTCCAAGCCAAATTAAACACCGTTCAATGATCTTCATAAACACCGTTCCCATGACAGTCGGGTCTGCATAACCAGAACGGACCCAGATTTTTATACGGCCAAGGATTGTCAACTCGGTAGAATTCTGCCGCTACAACAGCAACAACATCTGCATAAACATAAACTTTTTTACATCTACTATATATCATATGCGCCAGGTTTCTGGTAAGTCTGCTGATCTTTTAATGGGTCACCAATATTCGAACCAATAAAAGCTTTGTTATGCCAAAAGATAAGACTAAACCACCAATTACTGCACGTTGGAATTGTTGTTCCCAATTTTTTCATTAGAACAAAACAAAAAATTAGCTAAACCGAATCAGTTGAGCTCTGTACGGTCTTCAATACAGCTTTCTTCCAACCGATATAATAATTTATCAAACTTTCGCTTTCGGGCTGATTGAACGTCGTCATTTTAGTCTTAATTAACTGAATATCTTAAATAATAAAAACAAATTCAATAAATGCTCGATAAAAATTGGATCGATATTGCCCGTCTTTGTGCTGATTTAACATTTAAAGTTCTTCTGTTTTATGGCGTAAATACCGCCAAGTCAAGTTTACAACAGCGCGCCAGTCGTTCTTCCTTTTTGCTACAACTTTTGGATATTCTAAGTGTAGTCAGGTCCTTCTCCACCTGGTATTTCCAACGGTGTGGAGGGTTTCCTCTTTCTCTGCTTCTCTCGGCGTGTACTGCATCGAATACTTTCAGAACTGGAGTGTTTTCGTCCATTCGGACGACATGAGCTAACCAATGTAGCCGGAGGATGCAGTCTGATGTATAATTTCACGCAAGTGAGGAAAGTTCTTTGAGCGCCATTCACTTGGGAGTGGTCTGTAACAATGATTTTACATATGGCTCAAGCAGCTTACCTCTCCCAGTCCTAGACCAAGTATCCTCTGGGTAATATCCGTTTGAAGTCGAGCTAAGGTGAGAAGGCGAACCATCCCTCCCCAGGGTTGTGCGCTGGGTTTGAGACCCGCTACGTAAATAACTTCCCAATGAAAAACAAACAACAGCCTCGGATGAGAGACCGCCCTTTTTGATGACGACTACAGCAAGTGCATTAAGGATTACGATTAAAGGCATACACCTGGAATGTTCGGTCCCTTAATTACGAAGGTGCCTCTGCCCACCTGGTTGATGTGGCACCTTATTATTTTTATAAAAGAAGATGGCAAGCGGGTCCAAATCTCTGAAGATTATACTTCCATAAAATCCTTTCTACACATTTTCCTCACACGGCTGTCTCTTATCGGCTTATAATATCATACGAAAGAGTTGATACGGTATTCTACGAAAGTTCTTTCCATTATAGACAGTGAAAATTATGCATTCTCAACACCTTTATTAGAAGTTCTGTCGAGCTTTACGTGAATATTTGCCATAATCTACTGAGATGTGATCGGACTTCTAGTCAACTACTTTAAGAAAAATCTGTGAACCAGTTCGTGAAGCTGTTTGAATGAGGGAACTGTTTGAACCTTTCTATATCCTTGAATATCCCAGCGGACAAGATGTAGAATTTGCCCGCGGTAAGGTATGCCTGTCGTAAGAGTCGACATACATATGCACTATGTGTGTATTTTTTGGATTGCCTCGAAATTACAGCGTAGTATTTGTCAGAAATAGTGCTATAATACTCAGCTTGAACTAATATTATAGACTTTGAATGAGCGACAAATATCACTAGTCATTGAGTTGTTGGGTGCTCAACTGGTAGTAGCAAAAAGTAAAGGTCTGACCGGAGACTGTCATCTGGTACCACGGGGAGCAGTTAACCCTTGCAGTTCGCACAAATCTGCTTATTGGGTCCTTTGGGGAGATTCGTGGTGGCTGTGGTTTAAACCTAAATGCGGGTAGGATTAAAAAATTCAATTCAGTGTGGAGTCGCACTGCGGCCGGGTGCCAGACCCACAGCACGAGAGAGGTTTTAGATCAGCCCCGAACTCGACCAAGGTGGAAAAGATGTCGCTCCACCCGACCAAGACCAACTGGGACCAAAAAATACGAGCAAAAAGCATTTACTATTTGGGGCGCTGATCAACGCATTGTATAGATCTATGCGCTTTTAAAAAGAACCGTGAGGTTAGGCCGACTTCGGTACTCATCAATGGTTGGTTCATAATCACAATGATTGGTTTTATTAGTTTATTAAACGCAGTAATTTTGATCGAATACGATGAGTTTTTTAAAAAGAAGAAAAGGATCAAATATCTAAGACACTGTGGACATTTTGGAACACACTGGTTAATGACTTATTAACACAGATTATTTTTAAAATAGTTAAAAAATTCTTAAGAAAATAATACAAAAATCCCGAAAAGAGCTTTTAGTGCTTTTACAGCTTACAGGGTCCAAGCATGTTAGATATACATAGTAAGTCGAATTGAGATAATTTTGTCAAATATTTGTATGAAATCTCGAATTGAAAATTGCCAAGTCTTTTTGCGTTTTGCCGTTATGTGTATTTTTATATAACTGTTTGCATAAGCACATACATAAGCATACACACACATACATATGTTATACGAAAGTATGCGCTGATGGATATAAAAATCGCCACGAATAACAGCAAATAGCGAAAACCTGAAAGAGAAAAATTGGAAATTCCCAACAACACATATTTGCCTGCTTAGCGCACATCGCTCGACTGGGTCCAATACTGGATAGCAGTGCTTTTACCAATCACTTACGTGCGCCGATCATATGTATGTACATATGTACGTATGTATGTTGCTGAGACTGTACAAGTTTAGAAAAAAAAGTAAATATTATACAAAAAAAAATGTAAGATGACGCGCATGCCGCTCTCTTGGGGAAGATTGTTGTGTTGAAGCTTAGCGTAGAGGCGATATGTACATATTTAAATTTAGAAAGTTAAAAAAAAAGCTTTAAATTCACAAGTCCATTAGAAGCCAGTTATAGCCGTATCTTATTGAGAGTTGTGCTTGTCGAACAGGTTGTGCCGGCGTGTTCTTCAACTGCTTGTCGAATTCTACAATTTCATAGAGATCACAGGTAAAGAGCTTTCGATAACAAATATTGTCGTGCGATCATTGTATGGGTGTAAGTGCATGTATAAATCTACTTATACACATGTAGTGTATGGCAGCAATTTAGCTTAAAGTATTTGGCTTTAGCTTCGCAACTATCTTTCGCAAATTCGGAAGGCATTCGAAGGACTACATGCTTTGAAAGCTTTCCCTGCATGCAATGGCTGCGAAGAATTTTATTATTAACCGCTGGGGTGTGATTGTTGTTCGAGTTTATTTTGTAATAGCTCTTTCTTTAACAACTTGGAATGCCAACACCTAGGTGCTGTCTTCTCCTGAAAGAGGCGCTTAAAGACCTTTGAGAATGTGGAGCTTAAAAGTTTTCAGAGACCTTTGACTTTGGTTTTACAGAAGAAAGTCACAGCAGCTATTAAAACTGATCAAAAATTAGCTCTCGACGATCGATGGGTTAGTTTCGGAGACTGATACATTTTCTAATAAGTACAAACCTCGAATTTTCTTGTGGCTGAGATTTTTGTACCATAAGCTACGGTATTTAAAGAGATCTAAAAAAAATTAAACAATTTAGTCCATAACACACGTAACGATTATATTACCGTTTGCTTTTTACCATTTTGGAAATCATCGGTTGATTTTCACTATCAGTTAATTTCCATTACCATTTTGGAAATCATCGGTTGATTTTCACTATCAGTTAATTTCCGTTTAACTCTATGGTGTGTAAATTTTTGTAGACAATACAGTTGGTTAGATTACGAGGCCAATCCGAGGCGGATATTACGACGTTCAAAACAGTGGACACTTGAAAAACCTGTCCCTTTTTCCTCCTAACTATCGATTAAAATATCGTCACTGATCGACGAAACGCTTTCAACATATCACAATATTCGTTTCCCTGAAGGTATGATATCAGAAATGTCTTAAACTCAGTCTAGGGCAAGATGAATTGTTCCCCATCGCCTTACAACTGCGGCAAGATAAGCCTTGTTGAGAAAAAATAGTTTAATGCATTTTGATTTATATTCTGGAACAAAAAGACCTTCAATAGCCACAAGTAATCCCCACCACCTCAGCGGATCAGCAGAGTAAAGTGGAAAACTGAGTTTTAGAACGCCATTACCCCGTTGCTAAAAGTATGTTACTGCTAGAGGAATGGTTCAAGGTTTCAAACTTGCCAACAGTAAATTTTAGTATTAAAAGTTGCGCATAGTATTCCATCAGCTGATGCTGCCGTTTTGAAACATGTACAATAAGTCTGGATTAACAATAAGTAGGAACAACAATGCGGCGTGGGCCGATGGATTACCGGCAAAGCTATTCAAATACGGCGGCGAAGAGCTCATAAGGAGCATACGTCAGTTTCTTTGTAGAATATGGAGACTATGGACGAACGACTCAGGATTTCGACTCAGGACGAACTGATCAGATATTCACCCGGGAAAAAAGGATCGACACACACCACCTCTTCTCCGATTTCAAAGCTGACAACGTTTGATGATTTCATGACAACACGAAAAGAAGCTACCGCTACGTCTGAATATGCTATCTCTGCACTAATACGGTTGTGTAAACTGACGTTGAGCAATACCAAAAGCTTCGTCAAGATCGGGAAGAACCTCTCCAAGCAGTCATCGCACTTGCGACTTGGTTCGCACGTCATTGTTGACTGTCATAACTTCGAAGTCGTAGAAAATTTCGTCTATCTTGGAACCAGCATTAACACCAACAATTACGTCAGCCTCGAAATCCAACGGATGCTACTTCAGATGCTACTTCGGACAGAGTAGGCAATTGAGAAGTAAATTCCTCTTTCGACAAATAAAGACCAAACTCTATAAGTCACTCATTATTTCTGTCTTGCTCATTGGTGCAGAGGCATGGATGAAGGCAACATCTGATGAGTCGACGTTATGAGAAAGTTCTCTCGAAAGTTTTTGAGAAAGATTTATGGTCCTTTGCACATTGGCAACGGCGAGTATCGCATTCGATGGAACGATGAGCTGTACGAAATTTTTTTCTGATCGGAAAATGAAAATTTGACAAACAATGAATCAAATTTCGAGGTATACAGCCCTGTTTGATCGTGGTAACTTCACATCATGAATTTTGAAAGTGAGTTAAGGACTGACAAGATTGACTGGAGAATTTGTGACAAATAAATGGTTACTTGATCATCGACTAAACGTAGTGACTTACCATTTTAGAGGACGTCTTCGCTCTTTTTCTTCTTTTTGGTCGGATAAAAATTCATGTTCGCACCAGTTTAGAAGATTCTACGGTCATGGATTACATTAGTTTAAAAAGTCGTCCAAAATAAAGATCCCACTTGTATAGCTGAGAACGCCCGTCCATTGTGATCCCTACATACTCTACTGTCACAAATTTGTTGCGGGGCTTATAGCCATTCCATCCCCAGGTTCGGCGAAAATATGACCGCCGAGATGTTCCTACATATCTTGCAAAAGCTGGACTATGTAAGAAGAAGTTCCATACAACTTTGACAATTAGCGCCCGATATTGATTTTCAGCCTTTCGACTTGTACACTTTCGAGCGAATGGACACGGTTTGTCTTCTTCGGTCGTGATTGCCGTGTGCTTAGCATAAAAATGTTCCAGCAGTGATCTCGAGGAAGATATGTATATCCGTTTCCACGGCAGACGGATCTGCGTAACCGGTATGGACCCGGATTTTTATCCGACAAAAGACTGTCAACTGGACGGAAATTTTACAACATATACAATTTCAGGGAAGTTTCTGCTGCTACAAAAACAACAACACAAAGATGAATATACAGGGTTTGTCCGGAAAGTAATAAGATTGATTTTCTTCCGCCGCGACTGTACTTCGGAGCGTGCGCGCACTGACTGGATTTGGTAGAGGGCATTTCTAGCTAACGAACGAGCGGCTGGTCAGTTGTCTCCGAGCACTTGGAGAGTCAGGACAAACATTTTCGTGCGCCGTGTTTCTGTGAGTGGTGCAAGCCGAAAATGCAGTGTTCGTTAGAGAAGAGGTACGCGATTAAATTCTGTGTGAAACTCGGTAAATCTGTGATAGAGACGTTTGATATGATCAAGCAGGCTTGCCCAAAGAAACAATCTTCCGAGTGGCACACGATGGCGTCTCCTCACTCAAAAAAGGGGAAAATAAGCAAATCCAAGAGACTCAAACGAAGGGTCAATCGGGTCCGACAAGACATCGCAACCGAGTGGAAGTTGCACCACGACATCGCTCCGGCTTACACCGCCTTTCTTGTGAACAGCTACGTAACCAAGTCCGGCATCCCAAAGCTGCCGCAGCCGCCCTATAGCCCAGATGTGGCCCCGAACTTTTTTTGGTTTTTGGCCTGGAAAGGCCGATAAAAAGCAAGCATCCGGAGTGACGCCCTTAATGCACAGCTATTTAAAATAAAATGTCGTTGCAATGACAGAAAGTAACCCTGAAGTAGTTTGGAGGATGCCACAGTCCTTAACCGGATAAAAATCCGGTACAATTCCGATTATGTACAACCCTCTGTAGGGGGAACGGATCTCTTTCTTTCTCCCACTCTCTTGGAGTTCTTCAATTTGACGATATCAGAACTGAATAAATGATACTCTACAAGCATTTACTGCTCTGTTGAGTGGTCCACATAATGACAAATGTGACAGCTCTTAAGAAATGAACACAGGATTCACAGCTTCAGTGATCGGACATACGATGTTTATATAAAATAGACTTCGCTTAAGGGGGAGCCTGCTTTAGAAGTCTCAAAATATTTATTTATTTTTTTTTTGCTTAAGTCTCTTTAAAAAATATATAAGAATATGTCCCCAAAGTTATAGATGAGAATTCGAAATATTGCCGAAGCTAGAAGTGGAATAGAGACCGAGCGTCTAGCAGATATATTGAAGCTCGGCTTCTCGGTTTTTCATTTTGACGATTTTTCTTAATTGGCGTGCAGGATAGAAAAGAAACTAAGCGTCATATTGAATTGGGGAAAAGTTTATAATATTTGGCAATAAATTGTCTTCTATTTAAACTAAAAAAAAACTAAGAAAAGTCAAGTGTGCACATATTTTTAAACAACATAAACTTTTGTTGGTCAAAAACCACTTTTTTAATTTAAAAAAATTTTTAGAATTTTACACTTTTTTTGAAATTGTTTTAGTTTAACTAGAAGATAAGTTATTAAAAAATATGAATCTCTTTGAAATTTTGTTTCCGATAGAGTTTGCGACCTACATCCTGCCCGCCATGCGACAAATGAACGTCCGAGATGCATCGGTCAATTGCTTCCCAAAGGCAGAATATCAAAGATTTCGTATCCAAAAAATTTTCGGATGATGCTTAAATATATAACTATAAACCCTAGAAATTTCGCTTTAATCAATTATTTCCTTCCCTCCCAAAAAAATCGATTTTTTTAAGCCTCTAAAGCAGGCTCCCTTCTTAATTGCTTGATGATTTGATCTTACAAAAATCAACTTCATTTGACATTTATGCGCACATATAGACACAAAAATATACATATGTATATGTATATATGTATGTATGTAAATAGAAAATATAAACAAACTTACATTTTTTTGGCTATAATAAAAAATTTTATTTCCTTTTTATATATATATTTTTTGTTGTTTGTTTTACTTTAATATATAGTGTTACTTATTTCATATCAATATTCATTTATGTACTTGTCAATGAACTGTGATAGAAGTGTGGATTTGTTTTCTTGCTTAAATAAATAACTTCAATAATCTTTTGCGATTCTGTGTTCATTTGTTTTTTGTTGTTTTTTTATATAGTATTTTTGCTTTTTACTTTTCAAAACTATACTTCTATATATATATATTACTGTAGCGGTTTAAGCATTACATCTCTAACACACTTTGCCATTCTGCTTGGATGAACGTGTATAATGAATCTTAGGGTATTACATAAGTGTCTAAATCTAGGCTCTTCACATAAATGTGATCGCTACTTGCTTCTTTGTCAATAACTTATTAATATAAATAGTTAGGTAATACATTTATATGCGCATAATTTACGTCCAATATACATATATTGTATGTATATACTTGCATGTATATAAGTAATTTGTAATCTTAACATTTATTTACTACACAAATCGAGTTAGATATATAGTATATCTGAATTGTAGAATGCATTCTTACCGAGTAATTATATTTTTACATACATTTATAAGCATTGGTATAAGGGCTTACAATGATTAAATTCAATTACAGTAAATACGAAAAATAAAAAAAAAATATATATATGGATCCTACACGTTTAGAACAGATAAACTATTAACATGATATATGAAAGCGGTGCTAGACAAAAGGTACAAAAAAAAACTAAAAAAAAAAAAAAATATTACAAAAAAATCTGTAATAATTACAAAAGTATAAAAATTAAAAAAACAAAATAAATACAATAAATAAAAATAAAATAATATAAAGAAAAACAGTAAAAATATACATATTAAAAAAAATAAATTAAACAGTAAATTAAGACTAGTTATTACAAAAACTTAAAAAGAATTGTTACAAAACAAAAAAATTATTACAAAAAATAAAAAAAGTTATAAAAAAAACTAAAAAAAATATTACAAAAAAAATCTGTAATAATTACAAAAGTATAAAAATTATTTTAAAAAATTAAAATACAATTCCTAAAAAATTTAATAAATAATAATAATAAATTAAATAAAATTAAAATCAAACAAAAAACCATTATAAAAAAATTTAAAATCCAAAATAATTAAAATAATTTAATTGAAAAAATAAATTAAATATCACCACTCAACAAATCTGAACAAAAATTTGCGACTGATGTGTTAAGAGATATGTGGGGTATTTGAGGTGTCTTGATTACGAATTTGAGTTCAAAAATTTTCCATCATTTACAGATATTTTTGTCATTTTAGAAAATGGTGCTTGTTTGACCCCTACTATCCCATGACTACAACACAAAAATATCATGTGTTAAAAATTTTTACTCTCAGTTTCGGTTTTAGCAACCGAAAATTAACAGGAAACAGCCTCTAACATTAAAATCGCAAAAAATAAAATAAAAAAAAATTAAAAAATAAAAAATTGAAATAAAAAAAAAAAATAAATAAACAAGAATAATAAAAAATAAACAAAAATTCTGGTAAAAATTTAAAATGGTAAAAATAAAATAAGAAACTTACAATTATTAAAAAATAAAATTATGAAACAAATTAAAAACAAAAAATATACAAAATAAAATAAAAAAAAATGATAAGATTCATTAAAAAAAAGAAAGTTATTAAACAAATGAAAAACAAAAAAATATACAATTTCCTTAATAAAATATTGGTTTTTCATCTTGCTTCTTACATAGTCCCTCCCCTCTCATCCTGTTTGCTCAATTTGCCCCTATTATGTGTTGTGTAGCTTCTCTAAATAGTATTTATAATACACAGCGTTATTTAGTAACATTAATGTACATACAAAACGATTTAAAAAAAAAACTTAAATCAAAATTTAAAGGGTGGCAAAGTTATACACAAGCTTACTTACATACAGGCTACTAACAAACTAACTTATATCAATCTATGTATAAGCTCTAAAACGAGTAAAGGTTTAATACATACTACATATATATATGTATATCTATTTGTGTGTACATACATATATATATATCATTGTAATAAGGTTTTAATATTAGCAATATACAACTATGAGTACTTTTAGTCAGATAATTTTGGGGTGGTATATTTTTTTTGTTTTTATTTTACTCTTTATATTGGGGGTTCGCATTTAATTGAAGACGTTACGATCGCTAAGCGAAAATTTGCATTGGAAATCCTTTAACAAACATATACAAATGTACAAGAAATATGTGTGTGTGCATGCATATGGGTGGTAAGTGGCATTAAAATACAGTTTTGCCGAACAAAAACGAAGTTGTTGCACACTGATTTAATTAGGAAAAGTTTAACTATAAAAAAAATCACGTATAAAACGGCCGTTAAGTCATAAAATGCGACACACATATACACAATCCTGTTGCCCACATAGCATTCTTGTTGTTGCACCAAGTATCTATAGTCCAGTCATTATAGTAAGTTCACCTCGGAATTCGATATACCCATTTATATGTCTGTAAATACTTGTATATTGACACCCTAAAGTTGTCTCAAAACCTACATAAGGTAGGGTATACCTGGCATCGAACCTTTTTTTCTTTTTGAAAAATCTTTTGCTCTCCTCTCTCTCTATATATCTCGTTTCCCCTGCTTTTACAATTCTCTTCGCAACCCGACACGATCACATCTCTGCTGAAGAGGCATTTTTTTATGAAATTTCTGCTTTCATATTTTTTATGGGGCGTGTGTTCGAAAATGAAAATGCATTATTGCTATGCATCACACACACACACAATGAGTGCAATAATGAGCGCAAAGCGACACAAAAAAATAAGAAAAAAATAAAATAAAATTAATAAAAAATGTTTACATGTTATTTTTTTTTAATGTAACTTTGTTCAAAAATTTTGCTTAAAAATAAAGTCGCTTTGTTAAATGTATATTTGTTGTTATTTTTAAATAATAAATTTTTACAAATGCGAGTGTGTTACATTACTGCTTGAACTGTATTTTGATTATTATAATTTTTGTTTGTTTTGTGTTTACTGCTTTTTTTCCAACAGTTCTTATCAGCTGGCTTAAGCTACAAGTTTGTGAAATAATTTAACTACAAATGGTATTGTTCGCGTGCATTGCTTTAGAAAACTACTGTTATATATATAGTATATATTGCTATATATACATATATATATGTATATATATTTCCATGTATATATAGTTATATTTCTGTGGTTTTACTAAATTCTAATTATCAAGTTCTCGGTTACAGTGATTTATCGCACATATATATACTACCTTATCTGTAATAAATCTAACCATTTATTTTTAACTTTTCTATAATAGTGTGTTTTTGTTTTTTTTTGTTTGTTTTGTTTTTCTTTACGTTATAATTAAATAGTTTAGTGCAGCGTATTACAATTAAAGTTGGTAATGTAACTTATTAATTTCTAAAACTCTTTTCCAAATTAGTTAACGAATTATTCTCCTTTTCATGTGCACGACATTGCTTACGCACACACTCTCTCACACCCTCTCTGCTTTCTCTAACGCTCTATAGCTAATTGTCAGCCGTGCACCCCTTGTTCTGCTATAAACATTACTGCCTACTTGTCTATACTGTTAGTCAGTAAGTAATTAGTCAGATCCATTAAAATAATAAACAAATGTCAAAATTATTGATTTTGTGGTTGCTTTAAATGCTTAAAATACATAAGTATTCCTTTACGTTAGTCCTCACATGTTTTCGCCTGTTTTGGTTTTTAAACCAATAATCCATATACGTTTCATATACTCCAACCCGCACTCGTTACTCGTTAGTAGTTAGACCTTATACAATTTTGATTGATTTATAATTGTTTTAAGTTTTTTGCTTCACAACTGCAACTGCGATGAACGCATGCAATATCACGAATTCATCATAGCCAACGTGTTTGCCAATAAATGCGGGTATTTGTTTAGCAAGACAAATGCATTATGTCTTCATGTTATATGGATTCTTTTCGTTCTGTGTTTCTCATTTGTTTGGTCCGGGAGGAAAAGGATTTATCACAGCTACGGCAGCAGCTTGCTGACTTGCCAATACTGCAGCTAAACGACAAAAATAAGAATTGAAAGCATTAAACAAACAATATAACCGGCTATGTCATTGTAATAGAACTTACCACCATAGGGTGCCGTGTACATGGGGTAACCTAACCCCACATGAGTGTGGTGGTGTGTGTGCACATGTCGTTGTGGCGGCGGACTACGTGAATCTGCCGGGTTGCTATTACCACCGGCAGGAGCACCGCCAATACCGCCGCCACTATTCGGCCCGCTGGGACCACCCTGCTGCTTGTGTGCATCTATATTTAGTGGTCCGCCCGCCAAGCTGCCACCCGGACCGCCTGGTCCACCGCTCAACACCTTTTGTCCCAGCACATCAGACTTATTTGGCGGGCCACTCATGCCGGTCGGTGGCGGTTGCAGATTTAATGGCATGCCGCCACCCACAGACGACTGATTTGTTGGCGGCAAATGACCGCCGCTGTTGGGTGCATTTTGTACCGTATTCGGACCACTGCCTGGCCCAGTTACGCCACCGCCACTAACACCCTGCTGTTGCATACCCACATTCGGACTAGATACGCTGACTTTGACCGCGCCACCCGGACCGCCACTGCCACCACCACCACCACCGCCGCTCGTCGGTGATTTCAGTGCACGCTCACTCAGCTCGTGTATTTTGTGCGTAGTGTAATACTGGCTAGCGGCGTGGTGTAGCGCGTCGAGTGCCTTTGTGCCGGTGTTGCGTGACAGATCCTCAGGCGCATGATATCTCGGCATGGGTAAATGATACGGCGCCGCATTGTAAGGGCCGGCGGCAGACATCAAGACATTACGATACATAGGATGGTTGGGATCGAAGCTGAACGGTGCTGGCGCTATGTATGATGGATGCAGGAAGTATTGTGATGTTGGTGGCGGCGGTGGTCCTTGTGTCTCCATTGTGGGTTTCTGTCCCTCCTGTTTAACTTTGACTTCTTCTTCTTGTTGCTTTTGCTTGGAGCTCTCCTTGGTGAGATTTGTTGCTTTACCACTGCCGGAATTGCCGCCGCTACTGCTCGAGCAACTTTGTGATTTACTTTTTTGCGACTGCTGATGTTGTTGCTGCTGCTGTTGTTGTTGCTGTTGTTGCTGCTGCTGCTGCTGTTGCTGTGCCATTGCCATCTGCTGTTGGTGCTGTGCTGATGGGCCTGTGTCGTCCTTATGCTGTCCCATGACTTGTGCTTGCAACGAGCCATGCGGTACGCTGTTGGAGGGATTTTGCGCTCGTAGAGCTGCGACTGTATTTTGGCGACGTTGTTGCTCGTCCGAGAGTATATAGTACCTGAAGGCGACGGGGGTACATGGAACATTAGTATATGATGTTGGATTATGCAAATTTTCGAATAATTTACCTTCTAAATTCCTCCTCACGTGACAAGTGCTGCTGTGCGGCCAAGGTCATTGGATGACGCTGATATATATTCGGATATGTACCCAAGCTTTGCAAATCTTTCGGATGCAGTGCGTGTGGTTGTTGCGGCTGTTGTTGCTGCTGCTGTGGCGGTTGTTGCTGTTGTTGTTGAGACTGAGGAGGCGGATTGTGCTCTTGCTTTATCTCCTGTTTTGTCATCGGCTCGCTTTTGATGTGTTTGGTCGAAACCAACTAAAATAAAATGTGATAATTGTTTGTTTTAGCCAAAGTTGTTGTAAATAATCTAACAAAATAATTATATATTAATTGGTAAAATACTTTATTATTAAAATTATTTGATTATTAAAATATTTTTTGAAACCCAAAGAATAACTCAACTGTGCGTCTACGATCCTCGAAAATAATAGATATAAGCTAATGTAATATGCTTGAAGCATAAACAATGCAAATTTAACTTTTTCGGAAAAAGTTATTTACTTTTCATCGAAAGGGTCAAAAGGTTGCAATTGTGATCTGGTGATGTTGTTGCTTTTGTAGTGGCAAAAAATTTTCCATCAATTGATGATCAACACGTCAACAAAATAAAGGAATTAGTGCTTGAGAATCGAGGATTAACAGTTAGAAGTCTGTGGATTTTGGATCTACGCTTACGACCGGGAAACAGACCATCAGTCGGCTGAATATCGTGGCAAAGGTGATCCGAAGCCGAAAAGCCACGTCAAAAATTAAGGTTACGTTGAAAGTTTTCTTCGATTATCGAAGTGTGGCGCACTCCGAATTCTTTCCGACCGGCCAAACTATCAAAAAGGAATACTATTTGAGCGTTATGCGTGAAGCTATTCATAAAAAAAAGGACGGAATTAAGGGCCAACGACTCTTGGTTATTGCACCACAAGAAGGCAACGTCGCACACTGCATTGATTCTTCGTGAGTTTTTCTCCAATATGGTGCCGCAACCACTGTATTCGCCTGATTGAGCTCAGCAAACTGAAGCGACCGCCCCGGGGAAACCGTTTTGAGTGACTTGAAGACATTAAACGTGAGTCGCTACGCGAATTGAGGGTTATTCCGGGAATTGACTTTAAAAACTGTTTTCGTGGAAACTCCCGCGGACCTGATTCTAGAGTACCCAGCGGTCTGTAGACGCAAAACCAAGGCTCTTGGATCTATGTATATATCCGAAAAGGGATTGTAAGCACACTCGAATTTTTCTGTGCTGGGCCTATTGACATAGGCTGTATAATAGAGGCGTAACCTCAAAAGACTTTAAGTCGCGGTTCAAGCCGCAGATAGGAGTCAGAAAGACTGATACTTTAAATGGGGGTTTCTTTACGGTGAAGAAAATGTGATCTACTATAATTGGGGACTTGTCACATTAATCATATACATATGTATGTATTTGAAATCTTTGTCGATGTAGTTGTTGTTATAAACTTACTTGTTGCTGCTGAGGTGTTGGCTTGGATATTTCATGCGGACTAGGACTTTCCTTGAGGCGTTCATCCTTAATGACACCGGAATTTGGATGTGGAGGTGCATTGCTTTGCGACTGTGACGTGGGTAAACCACCGTGGGCGCTCAATTTTACAGGATCATCTTGTGACGATACAATCGATACAGGTCCATAATTCGGTTCTACATTATAAGGATAACCGGCAGCCATGTAACTAGAAAATAAAGCAATAATTAAATATTTTTTTAAAGACTTTATCCCATTTAATGCGCTTAGAAGATGAAGTCTTACTTGAAGGGGTAAAAATGTGATAGGGATTTGGCGGGTGTAGGTGCTGGCAACCCGCCCGGTCCCACACCTGATGGTCCCAACGATGACATGGAGCCCATGCCTGGTGGTAAGCCATTATTCGGCGGACCGATATTGCTTAAATTTACCGAAGACTGTGGTGGTTGGCCCGTGGGGTTATCTTTTTGATTACCACTGCCATCTTGCGACTGCAATTGTTGCTGAAGACTAACAGCTTGTTGCTGTTGTTGCTGCTGCTGCTGTTGCGATGATTTCGTCATTAAATCTAGTGGCGGATCTTTACTTTTGTTACTGTAGTCGGACAAATGTGGCGATTGCTGTTGTTGTTGATGGGACTGTTGTTGCATTAAATGAGACGATTGTATTGCACCCTGTTGTTGTTGCTGTGATGGTGGAAGCGTTAACGTTGGCTGTACTAGAGCTGAGGGCAACAAACCCTTATTGGCTGCCTGTGACGATTGCTGATCGGAAGAAGTGGGAGGCACCAAATATTGCTGCTGCTGATAAAACTGATACATGCCGTAGCCGCCTAAAGGTGGTATACCCGGCGCACCACTTCCCAAGCCCACAGAACCCAAATCAGTTGGTTTCTTGTTTGGTAAGTCCATGAGTTTAGGTTGTGACTTATCTGTGTGAGTGAATATAAGAATTACATTATATAACTGTAAATCATAAAATATACAACAATTGCAGTTACCTAAAATATCCTGTTCGCCCACTGGTGTGGAATCATCCGAAATGTCACTGTAGGCAGGACTCTGTACATTATCCCGTGTTACAACACCGTCGTACTCTACAGGTCCGGGCGACTTTCGACATTTCTTTTGCTTCACCGCTGCAAAGCCAGATGTGCCTTTCGTGGTTAATGAAATGCCTTCAATTGAAAATTATTTAATTAGTTCCATAAATAAAGAGGGGCGCGCTTTAAAAAATGTCACCTTGTAAATTTTGTCCACTGGGCACCGGCGAGCTGGTATAAGTACTTATTGCCGATGGGTGTTGTTGTACACTTTCCAAATTCGCTGATAATTGTGGCGGTGGTGCCCGTTGAGGACTCTGTCCTGACATAGCACTCTGCTGCGGGTTTACTCCTTGCGTTGCTTGTTGTTGCAATGCT
This sequence comes from Bactrocera tryoni, assembly GCF_016617805.1. NCBI lineage: Eukaryota > Metazoa > Arthropoda > Insecta > Diptera > Tephritidae > Bactrocera > Bactrocera tryoni. Next base: position 29,450,695 of record NC_052501.1, read on the forward strand.
AATATTGACGGTGGGGCACCCGAATTGGATGCATCGCTTTGAGGACCAAATCTCAATACACCCGGTTTTACTGTTAAACGAAAATAAATGAGTAAGTATAATAATTGTTCGAGGTTTGTGGAAATACTGAAATACTCACGTCCACCCTGTTGGGCAAGTGCCGATGCCGGAGATGTTTCTGAAAGTAATGCAGGTGGATTGCCAGCATTTGGCATACCAAGCGTTTGCTGTTGTTGTTGCTGGCAAAGAACTTGTCCCGAAATGCCCGTTGTTATGCTGCCACCGGCAACAGGATGTGGTTGCTGCTGTTGTGTTTGTGGCATTAGCGCTTGTGCGGTAGAGGCTGCTAGAACACCACCAACACCAGCGCTGCCACCAGCGCCAAGAGACGCACTCAATAAACTAGATGACGCAGTAGACAATGGAGTAGATGCAGTCAGCGACGCAACAGAAATAGTTTGTGTGCCGGGTGTGGGTGTGGTGGCAGCACCAATCACAGGTTCTGGCTCCCCGACACCATCGGTGACTGTGGGTTGCGTCGAAGGTGGCAAAATAGCAGCTGGTTGCGTTGGTGCTTCAGTAGAGGATGCCGTTGGCATTGGAGCTGCATTAATTGGCGGTGTTACCGGTGATGTTATCACCATAGCACCAGTTGCCAATGTCGAGCTTTCTGCAGGAGTTGGCGTTGTACCACGGTTGTTTTGTGCCGACGGCACCGGTGATGAGGTTGGTGTGGGTGGCTCATCAGGCAATTGTAAGGAATCTTCGTCTATGGAACATGAGCTACCATGTGCATGAGATTGATGGTAGCGCAGTCCGTTGGCGTGCTTATATTTTTTACTGCAATCCTGCTCCGGGCACTCTAGTAACACCGGCGATATGGCGCACGGTGAGGCAGTCTTACATTTCTTCGTGCTTATTTGTACATTAAGGCCAGTCACAGGATTGACAAGACTTTGAGGCTGCGTAGCAAGACCACCTCCACTCGCCGATATCGGTATACCGCTAGCGTTTGCTACATTTGCAGTACACTCGGTGTCGCCATTAATGGGCGACGGTGAGTCATCTTTCGATTTTCTCTTCTCAGAACGTGGAGGTAAAAATGCTGTTGGCGATGTGCTCGGTGTGGCTCCACCACCATTCCCCGACGAAGAGCTACTTGTTGTCGTTGTGGTATTTGATGTGCTAGTTGCACTAATTGAAGTACGTGATGCACCGCGGCCACCTTTCGTTGTACCATTACGCAACTTCGAATGCACCTGCGCATGTGAAAAATATATCTATAAAAGATATTAAAATTCAATTAGAGGTGACAAATAGAATTTATAGGCGAGTGCTTACCGAGCTTCTTGTTTCGGTGAAATTACTCAAATCTGGTGTTAGCGCTGCACTTCGTCCTCGTTTTCCACGACCTTTGGGTGTTCGGGAGTCCAATTCCTCGGTTGGTGAATCACAGAATCTAAGAATTAAACATTTCATTTGAAAAATAAGCTTATTATAAAATTTATTTATTGTTCAATTGTTGTTCATATTATTGCGATTAAATATTTTAACTATTTGGGAATTTTATTAAAAAAGTGGGTATTATTTGACTGTTTTCAAACTATCGGCTTTATGTAATGGGAACCTGCTTGGGTTTTGTATCTGGCTAAGCAGAATTTACATAACAGAAAATTAGCGTTAGATTGTTTAAGGATACTACAACAACAATAACAATATGCTTTGAAGTTGCTCAAAAATATCTTTCGGATACAGATCAATCAAGGACCTCAGTATCAGATAACAGTAGCACTAGTAAGTTATTATTCAAATTGAAAATTATTAAAATTTCAGCTAATTTTAAGCCTTAAATTAATAAAATATTTCTGAATTTTCCCACAAACTACAACATAATATCGATTAGACTATATTTAGCTTTAATTAAAAAAAAAAAAACTATCTTAAAAATGTGAACGAACATCAGCTGATAAAGGAATAAAGGTGGGTAGCGTTGCCATCAACTGCAGGTATTAATTCTAATTTTTATGTTTTAAATTAAAGCATGTTTTAAAAAAAAAATTAACACATAATTTTTTTTTTAATTATTCTTGAAATTTTAAGCGTTTTATTAATAATAATATAAAAAAAATCTTATTATTTCTATTTAGCTTGTTATAAAAAATAACCTAGACGTTTGTTGGATGCAAATTTGAAAAGATGATGTATCATGGTGTCATTAGTGCTAAAAAAATATATTTTATCGATCAAGCCAAAAATTAAAATCGAACAACCCAACATACGTAAATTATTTATTTTACTAAATACATATTTGTTGTATAAACTTATACACATATTGACATAAAGAAACAATAAAATCGATTTTAAATTAAATTTAAAGTTATCAAAAATTATAATAAATAAAGAAATTTTAACTTTTCTAATCAATCTTCATACATATTGTAGCCATTTTACCAATAATACTGCCTTTGAAATATATACGTGATGACCGGCACAGTGAGACTTTTTGTTAGACCATAAAAACAGTAACCTAGCTCAGTGTCCTTGGCAGTTGTTTGACTTAATTTTGTGTTTGACAATGCAACTCGACATTGAATAGAATTTCTAGATACTAGGGTAAGTTGTCACTATGCATAAATTGGAATTTCCCCACACATGGTGACATAAATGACAAATAATATAACAAAGCAACTGTCTCAGCTAACTTTTATATTAGGTATTTACTTATGTATTCGTATTTTTTGTTGTTGTGAGAGGGACAAAAGTATCGCAAATTATTTTGAAGAAACTCTAGAGGGTGATAGACTTTGATTAAATATAAATTCAGATCGCTCTTCCTAATATAAGACTCTTTAGTCGAAGGGATATATAGATTTACGCGCACTAAAACACTCCACAACTTACCTGGGTGGTGCCCAATCATGACGTGTGCAATCCAGTAATGTGCCAACGTAAGTTTTGCCGCGCCATGTTACATTCACCACAAGCACACCGCCCTCTGTCTCATGCCAAACAATGCCCTCAAGCGTTACAGAAGTTCCCGGCTCGCAGGGACCCAAACAATCTGGCTCCGTTATAGTTCCTACTGAGGTACCAATACAAATATCAACCATTTCTTTGGCTAAAGTACTCGATGCTGCATTCGAGGAAGGATCACCATGTTTTGCCCGCTTGGCGGGTGGTGACTTGATACCATCATCTCCAGCATTGCTACTGTTTGGGCCGTTATTGCTGGACGATTGTGTTGTTGTACTGGAAGAGGAATTCGCGGGAACTGAAATAGTGTGGTGTACAGTCGCTGAGATCATACCGGGAGCCATAAGTTTTGCTTGCGCGACAGGAACAATTGAAGTGTTTGACTTACTATCATTATTTCCGCTCAGATTATTCGCAGACGAATTTGTTGCACTATTACTAAAGGTGGTGGAAGCTGCTGCTGCAGCTAATTGCGCAGCAATGTGTGAGGAGATTTTAATGTTGCCGCAATTAGTTGCATCCTTACCCGGTGGACCGGGTGCATTTGGTGTACTATTACTACCCATTGATTGTGGTGTAGTAGTCGTGGCAGCCGATGTGGCTGCTAGTAGTGTGGCCGCTGTAGCTGCAGCAGTTACTACACCAGCGGCTGAGCCCACTGATGGTGTAAATACGCCTGGTGGCACAGAACCACTATTAACATTATTATTGGCTGTATTGTTGCCCATGCGTTGGGACAAAACGCTAATTGATGAACTATTAGCACTTTCTGAGCGGCGTGAACACGAGTGGTTGGTGCAAGCACTAGTCGCAGCTCCATTTGTGGTGTCAATATTGCAATGACATGCGATGCCTTTGTCATTGACATTGGTGAGACCATCTTTTTCAGCCGAAGTGGAAGCGTTTTTATCCGCTATTAAACGATTGGAATGTGTGGTTTTCTCTTTAGCTTTTTCCCGCCGGTGACCTGAACTACCACGCTTGTTGCTTTGAGGAGTACCCTGACCGCTGCTACCGGAACCGGTAGAACCGCCACCAGAGTTCGAATTATTACTGTTCATACTGTTGTGGCTATTGCCTTGACTACTACTATTACTACTGGAAATATTACTTAGATGCTTTTTATTGCTGCCGCTTATATTGGTTAAATTTGATCCCGAACCGCTGCCACTACCTGTATTTTGTGATGAGCCGCTTGAGTTACTACCACCACCTGATGAAGATGAGGAATGCGAACTAGTATTGACGCTGTTATTATCATCCAAGTTACCTGGATTATTGACACCTAAGGAACCATTCTGTTGTTGTTGTTCTGTGGCTTTGACAATTTCATGCTTGGCTTCTGACGTTTTGGTTCCCGGCTTGGTACGCTTTATTTTCATTTTAAGTCCCTTGTCAAGTGTCGCTTGATGATCAATGGACATTTTTGAGTTCGATTTACCACTACCGGAACCGCCAATGCCTTGGGCTCCACCCTGACCACCGCCAGATCCACCGCCCGCACTACTGTTATTACTGCTGCTACCACTGGATTGCGATGACATGCCGCTTGCAGAATGATTTGATGAACTCGATAGTGAATCGTTTTTTAATGCCGAAAGTAGAAGCGAAGAACCGCCAACTAAATTTTTGGGTATTTGGGAATTTTTATATGACGACACAAGATTACCGCCTTTCGAAAATCCAGCAAAGGTCGATACAGCTAATGTATTAGTCTTTTGGCTACCCTCACTTGCGCAGGTAGCAGGTGTGGCGTGAAGAGATACAGAAGACGATAATGGATATGATGGGGAAGACGATTGTAATGATTTAGACGCAATAGAACCAATTTTTTTGCTAAAGCCACCATCCGCCTTTTGCTCTTCAAATGTGGACTGTTGACTTTTGTAATTTATATGTTCGCGTGATTGTTGATACTTGCTTTCGAAATTCTTTAATTGTTGGGAACTATTACTGTTCTTGCTAACGGCTAAGTCTGAACGTTTACCTGGGATTGTGCTGTAGTTGTTGGGACTTGCAACTCTTTTAGAACTTTTAACTGGAAAATTCGTAGCAGTCGCATTTGATGTTGCTGTTATTGCTGTGTTCAACGACCTTGACAATGGCAAGTTTGCATATTTGCCTTTTTCTGATTTTAAACTAGCTTTATTTGCTGAAGACGACTTTGATGTCGATTTTATATTGGATGATATTATTCCAAGCTCATTGATGCCACCACCAGAACTGTAAGTTTTTGTTAAATTTTGTGCTGCCGTCGACGATTTTTCAATATCAGCATCTAGATCATCCAGCAACTCAGGTATTCCACCAATATCCCATTCGTCTTCGTACTCAAAATTTGTATCCTTTGATTCGCTAGAAATTGACGATGGCTGACAATTTGCTTCTTGTACTACAGGGCTATTCCTAGCTACTGCATTTACAATTACTCCTTTCCCAGATGGTTTTGGGAAACTAGCCCTTCTATTGCTTACGCTACCACCTCCACTGGACTGTGTTGAATGCGATTTCGATTGTGCAAAATGTTCTGGTGATTATAAATTATACTATTATTATCTGGATATTTTGAAATAATCGCAAAATATTTTAAATACAATACTAATTCTATTTATATGTAATATAATAATTGTAAAAGCAAAGAAATTTTGTTTTTATTATTATTTGTTTGTACTTACTTGAACTTGCCACCTTTTTATTTGAGTTGTGTTTTGTATAATTTTGGTAATGATGCTTGTGCGAAGACGATGACAATTTTTTATTTAAATCTGAGGCAGGTGAAACCAAAGTATTACTTGTGCTTCCTACCAACTTGTGTTTATTACTATCCGTAACTATGCTTTTATTATTGGCCACCTTATAAAAAAAATTGGAGTTATTAGATATTGAAATATTAAACTAAAATTAATATGATACATATGTATATAATTTTTTTGGAACAAAAATTATATAAGCATACTTCGTCGCTGCGTCAGCGAGTTCAATTTGTTTTCAAGCGATTAATATTGTATATTTTAATATTTTTCTTATTTCTGAATTTGTGGTTTTTTATATACTATAGTTTTTGTAATTATCAAACAAATCTGGTAGACGGAGAGAAATATGCACCGAAAATCTACTCAAGAGTTAATATAATTAATAATTTCTAATATATAGTGGGTTCCTGATAAAGAAACAATAAAAATATATATAATACGATATACAAACTTTTATGAAGAAGCTGTTATTTAAAAACCTTTATAAAAAAATTATTTTTGTTGGCGCGGCAATGATATATTTACATACATATGTATGTAACATGTAAATAATAGTTGTTAGAATAAAAGGTTTTGTATGATTAACCATATTGGCTGCGTTTAAATACAATTCTAAAAGTAAAATTTCTCTCTTCTATTCAATTAAATATTTTATAAAGTATTCATTCCAATATGATGGCAAATCTATACTCCTTACTTTGAATTGTTACTTTTGACACTACGGCTAACGAAACCATTTTTAAAATGTAAATATTTTACTATAACATTTCTCATATTGCATTAAGAAATCAAATGCTGTGTGTGAGCAAGTTTGGCTCCAATTTTTGTGTCCTACACAACACAACCCCATAACCGATATGAAACAAAAATGTATAATAGGTATCTATGACATTTTGTAATTGTGCACTTAACATACATATGTATAAACATTTTTAATCTCTTATTTTTTTTTTTAATTTTTATGTTAATTAATAAACAGCTCATATATTTTGTTTTATATTTCATTTATCACCTTAACATTTTCGTTTTAATCGAATACTTACAATAATAATTTATTGATATGAACGAATTACTAATAAATAGTAAAATAGGCTATATATTAATTAAATTTTTTATTATGTATAAATCTATAGCCAATATATATCATTGTCTATCTGATGTAAAACATACACATACACTTTTATATAAACATATGTATGTATGTACAAGTAGAGTTAGGTATGATATGTAGAAATCTTTTCATAAACGAGTACTCATAAATTCTATACATCAAGGCTCGCATCGGTGCCAGGCGCACGCAACGAACAACCGATAAATGTTAAAAAAGCCCAAGGGACGCTCAAAAACCGGCGCAACGATGCAAGGGGATGTCGATAACACTATTCACATAAATACGCATATAGAAATTTCAACAACAAAAACTGGCATTTACAAACGAGCCGAACATAAGTGGCCCAAGATGAACGCACGAAAGCGAATGAATGCCAATGTTACGCCGACCGAAGCAGCGAAGTAGCAAATATACTTGTTCTCGCGAAACCATTGTTCGAATTTTGTTTTAAATATCCTTACCGAAACCACTTACAAAACCACCATTTACTAACTAATAGAAATTGTATATAAAAGTGTTCATATCGCAAAAGTTTCATAAAAAATTGCAAAGTTTGCATTTGCCAAAACAATTAAATATAATTTTCAATTTAATGTATCGATACCTGAATAGTATCTAGTCATCACTGCTTCTGCTGCGCAAACACACGCTTCTCTGCTTTCACTTCTTTTCGTTTTTGCTACTGCGACGCTTCTTCTATTCACTTTTATAGATTTCAGCTTTTAAATTTTTTCCCACTTTAAAGTCCGGCCAATGCCGGTTTTTTTCTTCGTCGCATTTAACACAAATGCACATATCAAAGAGTTTTCTTAATTACACTATGCATATAATCAATTAAAATTTTATATCAACCAATTAATAATGTTCACTCCCGTATTTCTTTCGATACAATCTGCCTGCGCCATCAAACCAGAGATGTTCTCTGTTGAAAGAGTGTTTGCTCGTTATTTTTGTGTTCCCTTTTCGTGTCAGAATGACATTAGAATGCAAGAACACGAAAACAATGCACAGAGTTGCAACAATTTACTAAGTCTGATAATTTGTTGATACTTAAAATAAACATGTTCATAAAAAAATAATAAAAATATACGTAATGAACAATTTATAAGTTCAATAAACAAGAGTATAGGGAAAACTATTTTGCTCGGAAAAAATTCATACATTTCTCTAATACCTTAACTTTGTGAAGCATTAGTTAATAAAATCAGAACTTATAACTTTTAAAACCCATATTTACCTTATTCGGGTGGTGGCTAACGTTCACCTCACTGCGTCTCATTGATTCCATGCAGTCCAAGAAGTGAGGGTGGTTGCTTGCTGCGGGTTCCCACAATGCAACGTTCCCTCATCCACATAAATGTATTGACAATATTTCAAATATTTCGAGGTATAATTTAACTCTGACAATAAATCATTGCAAAACCATTGAATTTTAACTGAGTTGGGCCTTGGCCCAGTGACCAATTTATTCATTTTTAATCTGAAATAGAAAAAAAATTATGGAAATTATATATTTTTTTAATTTAAACATATTAAAATAAAAATTCCACTGATTGGTTGTGTGGGCATCATATTATTATCGGAAATTAACGTCATTCGAAAAGATTTAATTGTTGAATATCCTATTCGATAAAAACTATTATCTTAACTTAATAAACTTCCCTACGGCATTCGATAGTTTTAAATATTTTTTTTTTGTTACAATACACCATTTACATTTTGGATGAACTGATAGTTTCGGAAACAAAGTGACACATCTTCTAGTCCTTACTTCCCAACAATATACCAAAATTTATTCGAGTTGAAGATAAGATCATATACTATATGTATGAATGCCTTTAACACATATCTTAAGCTCGCCGTCTTCCGTCACCGGCTTTTTACGTAATTCTTTTAAATTTGGCTTTGCTTTAACTGTAGCGGCAGAAAACATTCCTGAAGCAATTTCGAGGAATGGTGCCGTGTTGACAATCCTTGGATGGATAAATATGCGGGTCATGAACGGTAACTCTTCCTCGATTATGCATAGCCTGACTGGATGTTGATAGTGTATTGTGGAAAAATCATTAAATTAGAACGTAAAAGGATTTTTGTAGCTATATTTTATATCTGAATATCCTATAGCAATTAAAATATAAATTTTATTTATGTATATTAAGGAAAATCGTCGATACGCTTAATTAAAAGCGCAGTAACATTGAAGGTTGAAAAGTGAATATAGAAACACTTACACTTTGGGAAATATTTGTATTTTATTATTCTTAATTAAATCAAATTGAATTATAATAAAAATTCCCGAATACTCGTGCACACATAAAATTTCCACTTCATAATATACATATAGACATATGTATGTTTATATGTTATTTGCATTTAATTTTTCGAATAATATAGTTGTGAAGTTTCCAACTTTTTTTTTTGCAAATTTCGGAACTTTTATTCTCTTCAATAGAGAGACAATAGGAGCTTTTATTCTCTGAACTAGCACTTTATTTTTTGACGCCCTTTTGTCACAAATTTTTCGTACTTCGGCACATATGTATACAGTTATTGTATAAGAATTTTTTCCAAACAATAATTCAAACCCAAATTTTTACTGATTTGAGGTAGCTCTCACATTAAAATTAAACATAATATGCACATATACATACAAATATATGTATGTACACACACGATAGATATTAAACTCTACATATTCTATTTAACTATGTGTCTCAATTGAAAATAAAAAACTTTCTTATTTTGCGAACTAATATGTATATAACTTACATTTCAGTATTATTTGCGAATCCGAGTACCACAATTTATTCCAATTTCAATTTACATTTAATTCGCATAACTATGTGGTTGTGGATATTTTTCACTTTTCGTCTTAATTAATTCTGAATGTGTGTGTTTGCGATTCCACTCTTCGCGTTCATTGTTTAAGTTTAACTTACTGGACAGAAACTTTAGTCTGAATTTTCATTTGAAACCACAAATACACAGTACACTTTTATAAAATACGAATCACTTTAATTATTTGATAATCTTTTGAAAATTATTTTATATTTAATAGATCAAATGAACCAATCACAAACTCACGTAATGTTCGCCTCCCATTAATTTGTGAATGTATGAATAGAGCAGTTATTCAGGCTCAGTAGAATATTCAGGTTCAAAAGCCGCCACTGAATACAACATAAAATTTCTCTTTTCCCACTACCAATTACTCAGAGAAAATCTCAGAGCTGCCACTTTTGAATTTTAAAGCAAACCAATTGGAGTATTGTATTTTTGCATATTAAACGCGAAACAAACGAAATATGCGGTTAATATATTTATTATTTACATTCGGAGAGCTGGCTCCGTTATCAATATAATCAATGCACTATACGCCGACGACATTTCACATTTTTTGCCATTTTGTTGCAGTAAAGTGCCGAGGATGCAATTAACGTGTTTTGCAATTATACGGTATAATTCCATTGAATGTTAACCCTAATACTTATGTAAGTACATATGTGCAAACACCGATATATGTATATGAACTTAGATGGCGTATTTATGGAAAATTGGATTTCTTTTAAATAAACTTTATTTAATTCTGTTGATGTTCGATACTAATATTATAACGTTGTAAGTTTTGAAAATTCAAACTCATTGGTTTTAGGATACATATAGTTGATAATTACGATACAATTTTATTGCACACACGAAAAATTACCGATTTCTCTTTTCCAACACATTCAGATGTTTGAGTTCACTTATGTGCAGCAATTTAAGGTAAGGTGAATTACTTTTATTTTGGACAAAACAACATATAAATTAATGCACAAGTCGTCCAAACCTTCATTACATTTCGCCAACTTCACTTGCTTTAGTTTAATTTCAAGGACATAAGTTTTGCCAAATATCTCAGTGTACCAATTTTTTGGTAGTAATTTAGAGAGTTTTTGATTAAAGCTGCAGAATTTAACTGTTATATGATTGCAAACTTATCAATATATTTTGTTTTAATGCAGTTAAATTAAGTTAAAAGTCAATAGACTTGCACAATTTTATATGTTCGGCACCGTAAATAGTTTTAATTGGCAGCGAATTGGCAAAACTCTCTTAATTTCGATATAAATCTTTTCAATACAATGCAAGTTCATTTATGCGTTACTGTGAATTTCACACAATTCAGCTTTTTGTATGATGCCTTGTCCACAGTTCATTTTCGTCCAATATGGCCATATGATGGAATCTTTAGATATAAGTTAGTTCAAATTGGAATTTAATGCGACATCATTGGTTATAGTGATACTAAATAGAATAAATAATACTTTAAAGAAAATTTCCATGAGTGAGAGAACTATTAACACTTTAGCTAGTAAACAAACAAATATTATACAAGAAACAATACGGAATACACCGCCTGTAGTTTAGAAAAACACCGTACTAATATTTTTTCTACCTAAGGAAGCACCTATCAAGCAGCACTGGGAGGACCAATATAAGCATAATGTGTATGTAAGTATTTATTCATAATATTTTCATAAATGTGTAGAAGCAAAAAGCGTATACGTATAATGTAAACAACATTGCTTTATCAACCTTGTACCGGCGGATGTACCGCTGGAGGAAACATAAACGGGAACCGCTATAGTTCAATGTTTAAGAAAAGTTATTTTTAACATACATAGTACATAGTCTGTACTTACGCACATTGATCTATTTTCCTTTATAATAATATTTTTACCACGAAATTATATTTGAGATAAATATTGTATCTTTTATTATTACAAAGTTCTTATCGAACAAAATATGTCTATTTTATTTATGGAGATTAAAAGTATGCTCTTGTACATTCAAAAATGCATACTTATGTATGTATGTAAAATAAAACTACACCACGTGACATTATTTTCGCTTGCTGTCGCTTTTTAGCAGAGGTTCTGACTTCAGTTTTTCCAGAAACACTGGTTGCATGTCAGTGAACCAGGAAATCTCTTCACAACGAGCCTTCACCGGACCATCTTTGCAAGTCAGCCAGTAAGTGCTCATGAGACCTTTGCCCTAAAATTAGATAAATGGTATATTTCGAATGTTATATTTATTTATACGATTTTATGTATATTAAAAATAATTATTAAAAATACTAATAGTAACTTTGGAAATTCAATGAAAACTAAAAGAGAACCTATAATAGAAACAGTTTTTTTAACAGAAACTAAATTTTTAAAAGAAGCAGGATTTATAACAGAAATTGAGAAGTTATTTCCTTTAAGGGAATCCAATGAGAACCGCTTTCCAAACAGAAAACCAATAACAGAAATATATTTTTAAACAGAAATAGTTTTTTTAACAGAAACCTATTTTTTAACAGAACAGATTTTTAGACAGAAACAAAATAGTTACATTTAATCAGAGAACATAAAACATGTTTTATGTTCTCTGGTTACATTTAATGCAATACTTAAAAGAGTTGTCAGATCCTTTTAACGGATTTAAATGAACACTAGCATTTTTACAGCATTCATAACAGAAACATAATTTTTAACAGAAACAGAGACTATCTATTAAACTTTTGGCAATTTTTCCGCTTTTATCTACAGTACGTGTGCATAATAAATTATTTTTCAACTTTAATGCAACGAATGTCGAATACTATATGAACTTTGTGATAAACAATTTTTAGTTTGCAGATTTGAAATGTGGCGACAGTCTTGTTATTGTTGTATACAGTACATCACAACACTCAAATCATTTTCGAAATAAAGTTGAGATAACAGTTTGTTATGGAAAATTCATTCGAGGTCGTTCTATTGGGTAGCATAGATGTCCTGTTTAGCGATTACCGTTATGTCGAAGCTTGACTACTCCATCCGAATAGACATTGGACCCATTCATAATGGCCTTGCTTTCAAGGAGCGTCAATTAGAATATATTTTCTAACGGAAATATGCATCTCACAACAACATAAAATGAAACGAAGTTTCCTGGAATTGGTGGAAACCACTATTTGTCTGAAAATAGATATTCTTGTAGGGAGGGACATCCTAATTTACGATAACATATGTACGTACATATATACATATGTGATTTTGTTCCTAGTCCTTTAGATTTTAATGGAAAAAAATGTAATTTACTTACCTTTACATCAATGAGTCCGCGGTGCTCTGTGCGAAAGCCACCAATCCTGTGCAGTGCCTCGTTCATTTCATCCGTGATGTGAATTTTGTGGGCCTCTCCGGTAGACTCCATGCGTGATGCTGTGTTGACCGTGTCACCAAATAGACAGTAGCGCGGCATTTTCGTGCCGACAATACCAGCGACCACCGGACCAGTGTGGATGCCACAGCGAATTTGCAACGTCCCCGTTGACCGCGGAATTTTGAAAAAAGACGATGCGTCTAGTAAATCAAGCGCCATTGTGGCAATTTCCGAAACATGCTTTTCGCCTGCACACCCCACATACATATATGTATGTATGTGTGTGTATATATAAACAAAGGTGTATGTGTGGTCCGCCATTGGTGGAGACAGCGAGCCGGATGCGGAGATTATAGTTGGTTGTCAGGGCAAACGTGAAGTGTTGACGAAACAAGAAAAAATCAAGTAGAAAAAATAAAAAGAGGTGTTGCTGAGTGCATAATAATTTTCGCTCGACAGAAAGTGACAATTTTTCCAACGAGTTCATTATTCGCACATACATACATATGTACAAATTACCACTTTATGTCAGCATATGATACTTGGTACCTTTGAAATGAATTTTAATGTAAATAACTGTATATGTATAGACATGTCTACAAATACATAATATGGTATGTTGTTGTAAGCTTAAATTATGCTACTGTTAATTTTTTTATAACTTCTTGAAAGTTATGTTTGCTTGTGATACAATTTATAACTCTCTAAATTTGTCCATATGTACGTCAGTGTGTGTGTAAATACATATGCCAATATGTTTATAACAACAGTTACGTACCATTTTTGACTGGCAGTCCTGATGCCACCATATAGGAGTCGCCTATGGTCTCCACTTTGTAAACGTCATAACATTCAATGCGCTCATCAAAAACACGATAAATTGAGTTCAGAAAGGTGACGACCTAAAATATTTTAATTCGGTTATATAATATATATGTAGTTATATAGATATATTTGAAACTATATTTCTATAAATAAATGTATTAGGTTAGATCGAAAAAGTAGGGTTAGTTTGAAAATGATGAGTTTCCAAGTTGGTTAAAAAAATAATGTTCTTTGCGCTTGGTATTCTGAAAAATAATGAGCCTTTCTGAGAATTGTCTCTCAACCATTTTTTCAGAGTACGAAAAGGAAATAAAATTCAATGTTTTTGATCCACCCTAATGTACATAAATATTTATTAATTGAAGAGCTATTTCGGAGAGCGAATTTAGGGAAAATTATTTTTAACCTATTACTGAATTTCTTCATAGAAAGCTTTGGTTAGGATAGATGGCCCAGCTATCTATTTAGTAGCAGAGTACAACAGGATACGGGAGCACTGGCCCGCTCCTATTCCACCGATAGCGATTCTAGGGAGCCTTTCCTTGCTAACTCATCAGCTTTACAATTTCTTGCGATTGCACTATATGCTGGCACCCACACCAGTCTTATCACAAAGACACTCGATGCTATTGATAGCGAGGTTAGGCACTCCTCGACCAACCTTGAAAGCGCTGCTAACCTATCATCGATAGCGTGAAACTAGATAATTATTTCAGAGATTTCGTTTTCCGTTTGAGCATTACCATAAGGTCTTCATTATGTAGTAATAATATATGTATTCCAAGGAAAGCTATCAGAAAATATGAAAATATGTTTTCACGAGAGTCGGGCCTATATTTCCGGAACGGACACGGACTTACATATAACCTTGTAAGTACTGGCACTGTTGAGTTGACTCAACGACAAATCATTTGAGGAATAATCATTATAATAAAGCTATGGACCAGTAACACAGTCAAGCTATGTTATATAGCTTAGTTAGTTAAAATCCGAGGAAAATATTATCCCAGGAACATCAAGAAGTCCTTCCTCAACTACGTCTACGACACAAAACAATACGCCGATCAGAGTTCGGACGCAACAAACTTCAGACATGCACTGACCGCCATTCACAGCGGAGCCATAAACACCTTCACCGACTTCCTCTCAGTGTATGGGATACTTGGAATCAAACCACCATCAATTGCAGACGACGAACTCGAGTTGCCGTCGAGAGTGACCCTTGCTCAGCTTCGTTCTGGATACTGTAGCAGGTTAAACTCGTAGTTATCCAGAATCGACCCCGACATATTATATATATGTCCAGTGTGCAGAGAGAAATTCATCAGCAACGAGCACACGCATAACACTAACGACCTCTTTGCATGCCCAGCTAACTCTACACACCTGACACTGCACTCCCTTTAGACCAACAACGTCGAAACAGCACTTTTCATGGGCCTACCGTTGGGTGACCTCGATGACAACTTATCTGAACCATTCCAACGTGGACTAAATAACCGGTACAACAACAACAACAATTATTTTTATTACTTTATCCAATTTTGTCTAAAACGGCACTAAGTACTTTTTGTGCCTTAGACAGTCATTTCAATTTGATCTGATCTAATCTTAGAATTATAGCTATTAAAATCTTATGAGGTGGCGAAATATGAAAGCATAATTATGACTAAAGGTTGATATACTAAAAGCCGATTAGGATCTGCGCTGTACTAGAAAACGGGGTGGCCCTACGATAACAATTTTCACCTTAGAATTAAAGTCTACTTCCATAATTTAGAGTTTTGCTTCGACCAGAGTTTTTGTCTCTGATCTATGAAGAAAATACTATAGACACACTTAAAAGTACTCGGCTATAGCGTCGTCATGAGACTACTTTCAAGGAACACATAAATAGTTTTGAAGAAAACTCGCCCTCTTTGAATAACCCTCATAAAAACTAAAATCATAGAATGAGTTACCACTAACCTCCAAAGGTGTACATCTTGCAGCTATCTCTGTGAAACCGACGATATCGCTGAAGTAAACGGTTACGGCTTCATACATTTCAGCGGGTACCTAAGAACGGAGTAAAATAGCAATGGAAGATATAAAATTATTTGTTGTGTAAGGAATTAACTATAAATTATGACTTATCAGATTAATTAACTTAGCTTAACTTAATTTAACATAACTAATTGATTTTTTGGAGTTTTTCTCTTGTTCTCCAGTTTAGCTTCAGGTTTCTGATGATTGGCAAAAAAATAAAAATTGTTTTCGCTTTTCATTGAAGCTTGCTTCGATATAAATAATAATTGGTTTAAATAATATGTTTCTTGTTCCGCAAATGTCAAAGTCTTTCCTTCAGCGTCAGTATCAATTCAATTTATCAACAACTCAGGTACTGTTTATGACTACCATACTTTTTTCTTTTGTGTACGACTGCCAGAGTGATATTTACCTGTTGTGTTTGTTTTAGCTGCATGGCAACACTGGGTGGGAGCATTTGAAACAGTAGAGAATCACTTTTACGCTTCTCCCTTTTCAATTCCTTGGCTTTCTGTGCGAGATTGACAGCATACATCTTGTAGAAAATATCGAACAAGAAATATAACGGTTATAATGACAGTTAAACAAGAAAAAACATTAACATCGGTGGCACCGAAGCTATAGTATCCTTCACAAATATAAAAAAAATCCTCAAAAGAGCTTCGATTGATCAGTTCATATGACAGTTATATGCTATAGTGATCCGATCTGATCCTTACAAGCTATAGTGGTTCGATATTAGCCGTTTCGGCAAATGAATAGCGTCTTGATGAGTAAAGAACGGGTGTAAAATTTTAGATCGATGTTTTTAGAACCGAGAAACAAGTTCGCATATATACATACATGCCGACGGGCGGACAGACAGGCGGACATGGCTAAATCGATTCAGCTTGTAATGCTGATCACTTATATACATATATATTGGGTCTCTGAAGTTTCGTTTTAAATATGACAAACATCGTGGCAAACTTAATATATCCTTTTCATGGTAGAAACTTGTATTATGAGGAAGAAAACTATCACTTTACTGACTATATCTGTTTACCTGTATAGTTGCCGCAGCATTCTTGACTAAGATTATAATAATTGGCGAAACACATAGAACGACGACCAAGATAGCTATGCCCACCGCCTCTTTATTAGCAGCCTCCGAGAGTGTTGTATCGACATATTCTCTGTTGGTGCAAAAAAATGATACTTGTATGTATGTATTTATATTATTATATAGTTTCGTAGAATTATTATAAAGTTTATATCCGAAGTAAGAATTCAAAATAGTTTAAATTTAACGAATTTTCGGTTGTTTCAGTTCTATCCTTAGTTTAAGGAGATGAAGTCTCTATAAATAATTCATTATCTTCCACTGTTCCAAACGGTCTGTACGTATACCCATCCTAACAGAAATCAGAAGAATTAAAGACTACTGATTGAATACAACTACTTAAGAAAGCTTGAGATCCAAAGTCATGTCTCTTCTAATTTTATGCTAAAATAACGGATGTGTGGTCTTCTACTTGGTACGTAGGGTAGTACGTATAGCCATATCTCTTACGTTTATATCGCTGCCGATGAAGATAATCGAGCTGATTCTAAGATCTAAGAACCGACTCAAAATTGCAATGCAGAGCTTTGAGTTCTTTCAAACACTTTTACGTAATGGAACAAATTTTCCTAAACACCTTTTTTTTTAACCAGCGATCAGTCAGCAAATTTTTAATCGAAACGATCGAATCAAACCCGGTCTCGAAGTAATAGATTGGATTTAATTTTTTAGAATTAAATATAACTTTTTTACGACCCGCCTAAATGAAAAAATCTTACCCTAACTAATATACTTACTTGATTTTGATCCGTAGCGCCTTCTGTAATATTCGTAAATCATCCGTAAAATTGTGCATAGTATCGTAATATTGTATAGCATTCCGTTCGTCTGAAACACCTTGTTTGTTTTTAAAAACATTTATGTTCCTGTAAAAGAATTAAGAGCACATATCGCATTAAATATTGTAAGTACATATTGTAGCCCTTATAATACTAACATCGCTTTCAGCCTCTTATATTTGTCGGTCCTGGTTATGTTCATATACATTGGTCTCAAACTGGGCACATAATTTAGCGTTGAGTTGATAAGTTCACGTGACAAAAACTCGTAGCGAATGAAGGAAACCAACGCATCCAAGCCCAAGTAACCGCGTCCATAGTATTTAGTGCCAAAAGAAGCAGCAATGTTCTGACACTCAATACTTTTTAAGAGATTTTTGAAACCAATCAGGTAGCTAATGAAGACATAAAATTTTTATATGATAGATAACGGTACTTTCCGATATATATTAATTACCGCCAAACGCCACTGTTATCCGTTTCCTTTATTTGTTCAGTGAGGTGGTGCAGTAGAGCGCGATTTATTGCCGTGTACCAATTCATAACATCCGTTATTGAGCTATCTTCGGGTTCTGAGCGCACACGATCTCTAAACGTTATAATCGTTCGAAAATAAGTTATATTAAAAAGATGTATTTTTCAGCTGAAATCCTAAAGTGTTAGTGGGTTTAACTTGAACATTCGATTGGTGCTCTCCTTTCTAAGTATCTATTGAGACCCCAAACAAGTGACCGATGGTGGTTTTTTGTCTTCGGAAAGTGTTAGGCCTGTCTACGTCAACTTTGCTATGTTTTTTGAACTCGGAAGTAACTCATTTTAGGTGTTATTATTAACAATTATTTCGAGGAATTATAAACTCATTCTCCCGACGGTAATTTTAAACTGTTTCGAGAATTTGAGTGCTATTTCTCTTGTTGGGAAAATTTTAGTGCAATTGAACTTGTCCAAGGAAAGTCTAAAACTCGCGTGTTTACCATTACGTCTTACCGAGTTTGGTGATTTTTAAACATCTTTAAAATTTATTCATTCGAACCAAGTAATTCCTGGTCAACCAGAATACAGAGACTAGATCAATTCGAATTGAAACATAAGCATTCATTTCGATGAGATAATTATGGCTAATTTATTCTCGGGCACAAATCACTCAGCGTGTGTTACTTTTATGAAAGAAAAATAGAGTCTAAATGAGACTAAAAAAAGCTATAGGTTTGGTCAACGAAATGCTATAAAAACTGGATCCTATCGAAAAGATGTTGAGATTTTTAACCTTGTAGGTAACTCAAACTATTTAATTTTTTTTAAATGACTTAAATGAGAACTTTTCTGAACTCATCTTTATATATCCTTTTCTATTCGTGGCACAGATGAAGTAATATACATAGGTTGCTATTACCCTGACTAACGTCCTTTGATAGAAAACAAGCACTTCTCAAAGATATTTTTATGCTATCGAAACATAATAATAAATCTTCATTGATATAATATACCTGAATTCATTTAAACGATTTTGAAATTCCGTCCGATTAAGCATAACCTCAAAATCTTCATCTTCATCTGGCAATGTGGGTACACTAACTTCATTCCATGTTGTCAGATTATTCAAAGCGTTGTCGGTTATAGCGAATCTCCGTGTTAAATTTGATCTATTAAAATTATTGATAACACATTAATTAAGTTTTGATATGAAACTATTTTGAAATGAATGTAGATTTGACTAAACTACCACATGCAGATAGTGCAATTCACTGCAGTCTCAAGGCTCGAATTGACGTCCTATAATTTGATTAAGTCGAAAGGCTGGCAATATCATTTTAACACATAAAAACTGTCTATTAGCAGATTGGATCTGATAAGTGCTTTTGATACTCATTTTAGAACAACCCGAGAAAGAATATCGGAATGTAAATAGATAATGAACTCAAGTTTCTTGATACTAAACTCTTTCTTATTCTAAAGTTGCGAGATCATAGATCTAGCATATACAATATGGATGTATATAAAACCACTGGTGTCGATTGATATCATTAGAAATTAAGAATACTATATTATATTTACTTCTCAATTATACATTTCAATGGGGGCGGGTACTACTTTGAACTATGAGGGCGAACAAGAAGATATTTTCTTCTTCTTTATTGGCGTAGACAACGCTTACGCGGCTATAGCCAAGCTTACAACAGCGCGCCAGCCGTTTTTCCTTTTCGCTGTTTGGCGTTAATTGGATATTCCAAGTTTACCAGGTCCTCCACCTGATCTTTCACAACGAAGTGTAGGTCTTTCTCTTCCTCTGCTTCCCCCGGCAAAGTACTACTCAGAACTTCAGTGTCTTCATTCATTTGGACGACGACCTAGCAATCGTAGCCGCTGTCTCTGAATTCGCTGAACTATGTCATGCCTTCGTATATATCGTACAGCTCATCGTTCCATCGAATGCGGCTTTCGCCGTTGCCAGTGCGCAAAAGACTATATACTTGTATCTTCCGCAGAAGCTTTTCGTACGCTCGTAACGCCGACTCACCAGATGTTGTCATCGTTCATGCCTCTGCATCCTATGTATAGTATTCTGCGAGGCTGGCATTGTTGTTGCTGTTAATACTGGTTCCAAGATAGACGAAATTATTTACCCCTGCGGGTACGGGGGGACCCCCTCAGGGTTCAGGGGGGAAACCGAATATACCCGCGGTAAGGCATGCCTGTCGTAAGAGGCGACTAAGATCCTGGCCACCAGTCCAGAGCTGTATGGAAACTCAACTGGTCGCAGCTTCGGCTACAAGGTCATACCAAAGACTTTAACCTGGTACTACGGGGAGCAGTAGCCCCTGAAGTTCGCTCCAGTCTGCTCATTGGGTTTGGCCCTTTGTGGAGATTCGTGGTGGCTGTGGTTAAAACCCAAATCGCGGGACTGTCAGTCGAATGTGGAGTTGCGTTGCAACCGGGTGCTGGACCCAAAATACGGCAGAGGTTTTAGATGGGCCTCGAGCCCTACCAAGGTGTTTAGTGTGTCCATGCCACACTGCCAATTGGTACTGAAAATGTTTACCCAGTTTTTAGGGCGCTGATCGACGCATTGTATTGATCCGTTGTGCTTTTGACCACCGTGGAGTTAAGCTGTCGACAGCAGGATCCCACGTTAAACTCAATCAGACGTTGTCAACAGTGACGTGGGAGAAAAATCGCCAGTGTGCCGTCGTTCACTAACAGACTCATTTGCTTCGATGTCTTATCCATTCTAGAGAAAGCAAAATCAACGGCGCGGTCGTTGAGACCATTGATATTAATATCGACGGCATACACCAGCAGCTAATCTGAAACGCTTCTTTATCTTGAGTTTGAATGAACTGTTTGTATGACAGCTATATGCTATAGTGGTCCGATCTCAACAATAGCATACATATGATGTTTTGAACAAAATCTATGCAAAATTACTTGAAGATAATTTGTCAAATAAAAAAGTTTTATTTTTTTTATAGATCAGTTCAGATGGCAACTATATCACAAAGTCCTATAGTACGATAAAAACCCCATAAAAATTAGCTCACCTTTCTATATTGCCATTGGTGAAGATATAAAAGGACACTTCTGAACGCTCCAGCTGCAGACGAGTCACAACTTTTCCCAAGTTTGTAGCTATTGTTACCTTTTGGTCAAAAGTTAAGCATGTAATAAAATAAATATGAGAAATGTTAAGATCATTCTTGATAAATTAAAAAAACTTGTGAAAAGAGTAGAAATATGACTTTTGTAGATCTTTGTCCATACTTTTATTCTAATTTGGGTTAGTTCATAAGTCCGAGATCGCTGCTCGAATGTTACCTTTATCCCGTTTTATATAAGTGCGATCGGGTTAAGCTATATGTACATATGACGTTAGAAAGATAAGATTTCGTGTTAAAAAAACTTCTCAGATAGTTTTGCGATTATTTGACTCAGTATTTTTAGAGCACGCGCCAAAAATGGACATCAGCAAAGAGAAAGTACGCCATATTTTACCGTATTTCTTCGATAAGAGAGTGAACGCAAGAGTGGGTCGGTTAAAAATATGAATAGGATCTATGGTTATGATAATAAGTTAAAGATGTAAGGCGCTCTGGAAAGCCAATTGTCGAAAATCGATAAAAGATTGAAAATCGTCGAGTCCGACCCTCATGTCAGCATTGTGTAGAGCTAAAGCACAAAAAACCGTTTGTAACTATTTAAATAAGGCTGGATCCATAAAAAATGCTTAAAACGTCATGGACCGAATTTCCATTTGCGAATCGCGATACAACGCAACAAAATCGATCTATTTCTGAAGCGGTTGGTTAGTGGTGATAATAAGTGGATCACTTACGACATGAAATCAAAAAACCAAACCGGTTGTGGCCGAAACGCGCTGTGGCCGCGCAAACGATGACCAAGCCACGAAGGTTGTGCTACGTGTTTTGTTGGATTGGTAGAAATTCCGCAACTATGAGCTGCGCCCCTACCTAATTTGTCATGTACTGTCAGAACTTGGACCGTCTGAAGAAAATAATCGCTCAGGAACTGGCTAGCTAAAGCGAGTAATTATATTCCATGAGCACAGCACCAGGACACACACATCGATGGTGACTAGCCACAAGTTTCGGAAACTTAGTTGGTATGTTCTTATGCATTCAACTTATCACAAAGGGATCATGCAAAAATAACGGATTTCTTTTTACTTCAAATATTTATATGTACGTAAATATGTATGTCTACTATTTCTCCGTGTTTAGCTGCAAGTTAACCTTTCTATTTGATTATCCAATTAATCTTCAATCAGTCTTATTTAACTTTGCTGTAAGGCAAAGTCTAAGTTACAAACATAAATGCGAAGAAGAATACTTGTGTCTATATGTACAGAAGGGCGCGATTGGAGCGATAAATTTTAATTTGATTGTATTGCCTCATCATTCTTTGTACAAGACTAATGAAGATAAAAACTGTTGAGGAAAAATCTCTGTAGGGACAATTGCAAGACGTTTAGTCTTATGTACTAACCGGTTTAAAGCACCTACAAAGTAGGATAGGATATTTTAGAAACTGTTTTACAATCTCAACGCCCTTACGGTAAGTACACATTTTCCGAATAACTTTTTCGAGTCTAAATACAGGGTCTACCAACAAGAGCGAGGTGATGTTAAAATGAAATAAAATATTCAAATTTGGTCAAAGTGGCTACTGTTTATTTTGTTATGCAGATTATTTTATGTCATTTATGAAGTGAAAAAATGTCGGTCAAAAAGCTACTATGACTTCGTTTGCTTATCTCTACCGTTCGCGCCAATCTTCCTTCACCCGGTGTTATATTAAACAAGTAAGAAAGAGCTAAGTTCGGGTAAAACCGAACATTTTATAATCTTGCAAGCCTGGCCAAATACTTTAAGATGTAAAACGTCAACCAGAGAATCGAAATCCGAGCAATTTTTTATATACCTACACAATATATACACCCATACACTGACAGACACATAAGGTTTGTTAGAAAAACGAAAATCATTATATGGAATCTATGGGAGTTGGGGTAACCAACCAAATAGAGTAAAGTCAGCCGGATGTTCGCAAAATAATGTATATGGGCTAGGCCAAGTTTTCGTTCAAATTTATCTATTTTAGATACAAAGATACGCTGTTATGAGTAAAACACCCTCTCTCCATTTCCTACAAAGTCACCTGGCAGTTCGAAAATCTTTTTATTAGGTATAAGGGGTCTCAGAGAAGTATTGACTCGATTTAAATCATTTTTGATGAGTTGAGATTTGAGTTAATATTGTCAGGAAAAGATTCTTTCTGAATTTAAATTATATACAAGTATCTTACACATTGATCGATATATTCGATCAAAAGGCAATTATAGATTACTGGGGTCCAAATATTCGGTATTTATGTAGGGGTTTGAACAAATTTTGGTTGGATTTAAAAATTTTTTCGTCGTAAGGTGGGTGGTTATACACTAAAGGCATTATTCGGCCAAAGTTTTATCTTGTTATATTAATTGCTTTTTGATTTGTGTACTGGAAAGTGACGTGGTTGTTGATCGATTTCGTCCATTTTCGTACTGTGATATAGGAACAAGAGAATAAAGCCATAATTCTATCGAAATCGGTTGGTCCGACTCCTATAAAGCCCTCTCATACTAACGAGGTAAAATTTAATGTTTCTGGTCTATTCAGTTATTGACTTATTGCGCTTTCAGACGTTTTTAAGAGTACCGTTATATGGGTGTCAGTGGGGTTATCTTCTGGTTTTATCCATTTTCATACCTTTGCTAGGAGTTCTTATAGTATTTGTGCTTTTGGTTATTGTAACGCCTACTTTTTCTAATTTTTTGCCCACAGGTGGCCTTTCTACTGATATCCCCTGTGCCAAATAAGAGTCCTTAGTTATGGCACATTATAGGTTTTGGGTTAATGGCGTTTTGTGGACGTAGCAGTGGTCTGATTACCGTCTACAAACTCGTAGTGTTTTTTGTATTAAGGAACCCGAACACCGAGTTTCATCAATATATTTCAATTTTTACTCAAGTTACAGCTTGCACGGACGGACGAACGGACAGACAGACAGTTACCCGGATTTCAACTTTTCTCCTCAACTTGATCATTTATATATGCATATCTATATCTATCTCGCTTAGTTTTAGATGATACCTACTACCGTTACGTGAACAACACTATTATACTCTGTAGCAATAGGTTGCGAGAGTATAAAAAAAGATTTTAGACAGACAGACATTTACTTTACAAGTGGCAAACGTCTAGTCGGCAGCATACTGCAGTCACAATGAGTGATAGAAAAGCCGTTACCACTAACTTCTTACCATATTTTCTTATATGGTACATATATATAGACATACAAACGCGTTGAACCTTGCGACAAGGTAACACTCACCTGCGTCTCAATGTCAGCCACTTCTGCTCTGTAGTCAAGAATTTCTCGTAGAATAACTGATGTTTGAACAATCAGCGCAAGTATTGGAATGAATGGCAAAATTATCATCTGAAATAAACAAACAAATAAAATCAGTAATAAATTCTCATTAATTAGTTCAATATCCAAAAGAGAGAGAGAGAGACAGAAATCGTTTTAATTTTCTAAAGAAAATACAATAGACAACTAAAGAGGCAACACTAAGTGTTGTAATGTGAAAATTTATAAGAGGTTATGTGTTCGGGAGTTTTTATACCCTGAACAGGGTATATTAAGTTAGTCACGAAGTTTGTAACACCCATAAGGAAGCGTCGGAGACCCTATAAAGTATATATATAAATGATCAATATAAATGGTCCGTCCGTCTGTCTGTATATATACGAACTAGTCCCTTAGTGATAGGCTCGACTTCTATCTTTTTCGTACAAAATGCTGCTTAGAAAGAGGTTTGTCTTTTAGCTCTTCTAATTATTTCTGCCTCATCTCTATTATTTTGAACCTACAAGTACAAAGTAATAAATTAAGTACTCGCTTACGAAGAAAAGAGTAAGCAAAAATTCCACATTCGATCAAAAATAGTGGATTTTGAGTCAAGATTTCTTGTCGGAGCTTTACCATTAATTTCATAGCCATTTATAGGCGACCTAATTCGGCTATAAATGTCTAAAGGCCCATTAAAATAGGATCAACACACATCACATCTTCGTATTTCAAAGCTGCTAAGGCTGCTTTTGACAGCATGGAAAGGAGCTGTCTTTATGCCTGAATTTGGTATCGCCGCAAAAGTAATACGGCTGGATCGGGAAGGACCTCTCCATACCAAACGAGGTTTCAGACAAGACAACTCCCTATCGTACGAGTTCTTCAATCTGAATACAGAGGGTACAATCTTCTACAAGAGTGTACATCTGCTAGCGTACGCCGATGACATCAATATCATTGGTCTGCTTTCTACATGTTGGACAAAGAGGCGAACCAAAAGGGTCTGGTAGTGAACGAGGGCAACTTGGTGAACGTGTTGAAATGACCCAAGTCATTGGGTTGTACAGGTTGAACGGACCTCCATTCCGTTGGAAAGTCCACGTCACTGTTGACAGTCATAACTTCGAACTTAGATAATTACGTCTATCTTGGAACCAGCATTAACACCAATAAATACGTCAGCCTCGAAATCCAACGCAGAATAACTCTTGCCTTGAGTAGGCAATTGAGAGAAAGGTCTCTCTCAACGAACAAAGACCAAATTCTACAAGTCACTCATCACGTCCTGTTACATGATGAGTCAGCGTTACGAGTTTTCGAGAGAAAGGTTCTGCGGAACACTTATGGGCATTGGCAACAGAAAATACCGCAGTCGATAAGTTGTACGAGATATCGTACGACATTGATATAGTTCAGCGAATTAAGAGACAGCGACTACGCTCGCTTGAATGGTGTATCAAAAAAAACGCGCTTTAAGAAGTATTATTTAAAACGAAGTTAGGACGGATATTCGCATTTTAAGCACATCTGAAACTATATTTAAGAGTAAATCTTGCATTTAGAAGCACTTACTTGCAACAGTTGTATGCGTCGTCCCGTTTTGATTGCCGGATTACGAGCAGCAGCACTACAACATTTGCCTTCCACCGTGGTCGAAACATCCTCCGAACTGACCGATCGTATTGACATTTTATCCAAATGGTTGGACACTTGTAGATTCGGCTGGATGTGCAGATGCTTATGTTGGATGTTATTGTGTAAAGTGTTATCTGTTAGTATATTGTCGTGGTTGGGATGATACTGCTTTAAACTGGAGTGTGCGCTCATATGAAGCGTTTTCTCCTCAGGCAGCGAAGTTGGAGTTTTAAAAAAACTATTGTCGGTTATATCAATTTTGATACTTGATAACCCGGTTCCAATGTCATTTCGTGCCAATTTTCGTTGTGCATCACCAGAGGTGGTAATAGCGACCTCCATATCTTTTCGCGGATGACGATCTTGAGTTCTTGGTGGCGTTGCCATCTTTATGTGTGGATTCTCTTTTGAATCCTAACAACTGTAGTTATGCTTGTGGTGCTGGAAGCGCGGAAGTACGCTGTCTTAAACTAATTCGAAATTGTTCATTTACTGTAAGAAAATAAACAGATTTTTTTCTCTTAAGTTGCATAACTGGTACCGGTCGAGCTATTTTTTAAGTCCGGTAATAGTGGTTGCTACGAAGGATATTCTTAAATACAACGGAAATGACAGACAATTAACTTTTAAATATAAAGAATGATAGAAATGGGGCAACTAATGCTAGAGATATTTAACATCGTGTTGTGCACTCTCGGGATCGTTGTTTTGTTTCTACGGCGCGGGAAAGTGGAGTTGTATGTGGTTTAGAGAAATGCAAAAGAACCAATATTGACTCTATTCTTGTATTTGGAAGGAAACTCGCACAGTGAAAACCAAGACTGTTTGGTTACTCTTTTGATTCGTTGGCGATCGTCAAAAATTAGTTCGAGTTTCAAAGTGGCGAGTCACATTCAGGTGCCTCTAATACGCCCAGTCAGAACAGTGAACTTCGCCTGGCTAAACTGCTACGAAAAAGGCGAATACTGTCCTTTCGGCCAGAAAGGTGTGATCTATACCGTCGACTTAAAGTAGGACCAAACGGTTACAGCGCTCTACCATGTTGAATTAGTGGCTCGATTCGAATTCGAATTGCATAAAAGTACTGTTCTGCCATAATAATGCCCCGGTTCACACAACGCCTGTAGTTACTGTTAAATTGGTTGAATTAGGTTACGTGCTGATTCCACATCCACCGTGTTTACCAGATTTAGCCGGGTACGGTTTCTTTTTGTTGCTAAGCCTTGAAAATTCAAAAGAGTCCGATGGGAATCGCGCTAAAAGTTGAATGGATTTGACGGTATCCGACATGGATAGCGTCTTACAAGCTTTAAACTGCCCGAAAGTTATTTCCTTTTACTTAAGAAGATTGGGATTTGATTACATGATAACATGAATCAGTGTACGCTCTATCAGGCAGCACGATTCAGTGGCCACCCTCCTATTCTAGTATTGGCTACCTCACCAACTGTTAATTAAGCATAATGACATCTATTATCTTCCAAGTTAAGCTTCTAGTAACTCTTCACCAATCGAATATTTATTTATAAAATTCGCGGAA
Source organism: Bactrocera tryoni (assembly GCF_016617805.1). Taxonomy (NCBI): domain Eukaryota; kingdom Metazoa; phylum Arthropoda; class Insecta; order Diptera; family Tephritidae; genus Bactrocera; species Bactrocera tryoni. The sequence continues at coordinate 29,478,527 of NC_052501.1, forward strand.
ATGGAAAAACGTGTGAGTGCGTCAGATAAGACTTGATAGCCACTTTCCATAGTAAAGATCAACTTTGTTGCATATTCCCATGTCCAGATATATGGATGTATGTATGTATGTATGAATGAGCACATGGCCATATGCACGCATATGTTTATTATGTGATGAATTCCTGTCAAATAGGTTAGCACGCTGCTCTAACTAGCGCGTATATTTGTATGTATGTAGATGTGCATGTGCAGTTAGTATCAATTATACAAATTGAAAAAATAGTAGAAAGTGGCGCGTAGCCACAAACATTCATACATATGTACATATGTGCTGATATAAAGTAAGTAACGTTTGCTACTATTACATGGTAAGACAAGTTAAATTCCCTGAGAAACCTTCTAACGGTATAGGCGTACGTCATAACGTCATAGCCATAGGGGTGTTGTGTGTTATTAACTTCCGGAACGTCATGTGTTCGAAACTGGTTCAAATGAATTTCGATTAAAACGAATAACGGCAAAAGGCACCGTCAAACTGCCGGCGGTTATTTATTTGAGTGATAAAATGTGGTGACGGAGTGAAAATACAAAGTAGCAACAAGCCAAGGCCGTACCGGAAGGGATGAAAACACTCCAGCTCTGAGAGTATTCGACGCAGCACCCGCCGGGAAAAGCAGAGAAAGAGGAAGACCCCCACTCCGATGGAAAGGCCAGGTGGAGAAAGACCTGGCTATACTTGGAATCCCTAATTGACGCCAAACAGCGAAAAGGAAGAACGACTGGTGCTCTGTTGCAAATTCAGCTGTCTGTACAAACTGTAAAGCCGTTGAACTGGTATGAAAGAGCACTCTCACCGGAAAAACTTTTGATTGGGAACGCGTTGGTGCTCCGCTGTGCTCGTGGTCAAAAAATTTGGCGGAATCCTTCTGGTTAGAAATCCAAAGCACTATTTATACTCAGCAAGTTTGATCTTACAGTTGCAGGCGTTTGAAGCGAATAGTTTCCATTGAAGCAATGAGCTTAAAAACGGGATTCCTAATGTCAAACTGATCTGGAGACAAGTTCAAAACATGTCAATACTTTCATTCTGGGAAACTGTCTACTTGTCTAAGTGAGATACCGTAATATACGTCGCGGATATCAATCAAGGTATCATAACCCCAAACTTCCTGCCATATATCCTAATATGTAATTATGTATGTACTATATGTGTCATTTACATATATACATTTTTGAAAGATTCTAAATAGAATGCGATCTATATTTCAGTTTTGTTTGGTGACTTGCTGTTGGCAGCGTTATTGAGAGCGCCCTTAAGTTTTTGCTTGGCTCTGAAAGCTTTTATAGCTTCTTATGAGCTCCGGTGGCGACACACGTCCGCAGAGTGGAGCTGACAGATCGAGAAGACTGCAAGAAATTTTTAAAGCAAGGCAGCAGGGGAACAATGGAGCATCTCTTGTACACTTGTTCCGCATAGGCAAGACTACGCTGTAAGCATCTATGGTCCCCACGGTATGATACGCTTAAGGAGGTATCGATAGTGAGGCTACAGAATCTGTTCAAATTTGGTATTTAATTTGAGCGCGGATTGACTGAAGTTCAAAAAAAAAAGTTTTGAAAAGATTTCGGTGTTATTTTTTTGCCTGTCAAATCTACGGGTCACCCTAGTGATTGGTCCTGACGCTCCCGCCGCAAGCGATCTATTTGCTAGAAGGTTATCTAAAGTGTATTGCCCTTTATAAAAACAGCAAACTATTTTTGAATATATAAGCATACATACATATATGTATATAGTCACTTTGTTGTATGTATGCATATGGTATTACTGCAAGGATGACAAGTTTTTCTCCTAACCAATCAACTCATCAAAGGTAGCCATCCATATGTGACACATATATACATACATATATATCGATATACATACATATATATCAATATTTGTGCGTAAAAACACAACGTTAGACAAATAGTATGTTGTGTTTTTCTCGGCGCTTGTCTATTGACTCTTCGTGGGGTGGGCGCGTATACATACATATGTACACATGTCGTATATACTTAGGTGTGTCATTATTTATAATCATAATCATACATATGAATGCGTGATAATTCGTTTGATTAAAAACAGAATTACGTTGAAAGCTACATTTAGCGCGTTTGCACTTCTGCACTTTTTCGCAATGCCAAGTGACGCGTCGACTGCTTTTATGGCTGCTTGTTATTATTGTTCGCCATTTCATGTCAATTGCTTTGGTGCTTGTGTTAAGCTGACTTTGAGTCACACATTTGTATCCTGTATTTTCGATTGACTTTTTAATATGGAAAAGGATTGTTTCTTTATTTCTTTTCTTCTTCCCTTTTCTTTCACCAAATTTGCTGTAAAATAACCTTTTTGTGTACCAAACATACTGTATTTTTTATGTAAAATATTTAACTTTTCACCTTTTCTGACTTAATATCGGAAAATGAACTAAATTTTCAAAAATTCTTACTTCAAAATATCATTTAGGTGAGATTAATCCGGTAGGCCATAGACCAGTTTTGGTCCTTTACGATAACTGATGGAATTCAGTTACTAGGCCATGAGGAGTAGTCATCCTTTAGGACGCCTGTGCTTAACGCGAATTTTAACAGACTCTGTGTCCTCACTATCGATACCTCCTCCAGTGTACCATACCGTAGAGATGCCAGGTGCTTACAAAGTAGTCTTGCAAATGCGGGTCAAGTGCACAAGAGATGCTCTATTATTTATCATTTAACTTCTTTTTGTAATTTTGCCGGAAAACGAGGCAGGAAGAAAAGGATTATAACCTTTACAAATTTAACTAACCACTCCTTTCTTCCCGATCCCATATCGCCTGTAAATTACATTGGTCTAAGGTGCTTTTGTTGTCAAAGCAAAGTAAACAAAGAGGAAATTGTCGAAAACTTGTGCTATATTTCAATAAAACTCGTTTTCGGAGTATTAATTTTATAACTTTCCAGTTAGCAATCTCTTTTTAAGGATAAGCAGTAATCTGCCATCCTATGACGATTTCAACCACCTTAATACCATCTTTTCATCACTTGTCGATCCTGTGGGAACCGCTCTTTCTTTTCCCCACTAAAACTTCAAAAATTATCCGATGATTGTGGAGTTAACCTACATATTTTAATACTTATGGTTGCTCCCACAGTCTGAAAGTTTGGCAGTCTATTTTTCAAATTTTCTTCATAAGTTGGTGCTTTGTGGTCACCTATGAAATTTTCAAGCATCAGCACAAACCTTTTCCACGATTCACTTTCCGATTTCTGGGAATTTGGTGACATAATTGCTACTGGGGCATGCAGATATCTCTTGAAAGGTAAAAGGAGTATTTCATTCAATAAAAAACGACATTTTGAACATTTTAGGTGTAGTTATCTATTCTTTCGATATTTAGTAAAACCTTAAATCGATCCGCATATTTTCGGCAAGGAGTCTGAGAGTGGAGTGATGTTGGTATGTGCGAAGTACCCTAATCACCTCTGCAAAACTAAATTTTAATTACTAACAAGTCGAAAATTATAAATATTAGATGTACTACTGAAGAAAAGAGTAAGACTGTTAAATTTAAGTTTCGTGTGAAAAACCCATTCGCCGAAATATCTTTTTTCCAGGTTAGTATGGCTATCAGTGACATCTGTGCCAAATGCCATATTAAAATAATCATTAGCGTTTAGCATACGTTTGTCTTTCTGAAGTCCATAAACTGCATTCGGCGATGCGTTAAATTATTCAACAAATATGTTCCATTAAATTTTGTGTGCGGAATCAAATTTTTAGTGCCGAATCGTCCAGAATGTTGAAAAAGGCCTTCGACGATAATTGTTTGTGGCAAGCAAGTGTTTTTGATTGGTATAAATTATTCAAAGAGGGTGGAGAACGCGACGAACCACGTCCACGACGGCCATCTACATCAATCGATGATCAACACGTTAATAAAATAAATGAATTGGTGCTTGAGAATCGACGATTAACAGTCATAGACCTTATTGGCATCATTGGAATATCGAAAGGATCAGTAAGAACCACTTTTGAAAGATCATTTAGGGCAACGAAAAGTGAAAGCACAAAATTTTTTCGAAAAACAGCGTCGCATTAACATCTATAAAACAGTGCTTTCCGACTACCAGGATGTCATGAAACTATTACTGGCGATGAGTTTTGGATCTATGTACGACTTGGAAACAGGCGATCAATCGTGGTAAAGCCGAAAATACCATGTCAAAGCAGGTAAAAAATTATGGTTATGTTGACAGTTTTTTTCGATTATCGATGTGTGATGCACTTCGAATTCAGACCGGCCAAACAATCAATAAGAAATACTTGGGGTACTCACAACGTGTCATAAAGCATCGTAACTTCCTAAAAACATAAATTTTTATACTAGTTTAAAAAATTTGTTGTTGGATTGCATACTGAAATAAGTTTACGCAAATACAACTCTGAACGCTTTGTTTTCGGATCGTTATTACTTATAACTTTAAGAGACTATGTGAAACCCCTAAATATTTTAGTGTTATGTGTAGTTTGCGTGAAGCCATTTGTAAAAAAAAGGCCAGAATAATGGGTAATTGTATACTGCATTGATTCTTCGTGAGTTTTTCGCCAAATTTCTAACCAATATCGTGCCGCAACCATCACTTCTGGCTATTCAACAAACTCAAACGAACGCTCCGGGGAAACCGTTTTGAGTCAATTGAAGACATTTAACGTGAATTGCTACCCGCATTAAAGGCTACATATTCCGGAAATTGACGATGACACAAGTGTATTTGTGGCAAGGGCGATTTCTTTGAGAGGGACGACATAGATTTCGAAAAATAAATTAAGAATTTTAAAATTATGAACAAAGTCTTACTATTTTTTGCTCATAGTACTACAATTACCATCAAAGTTTGGTAAGATATCGAGAGCATCGCAAAAATTGTGTTTTTTGCTTTGCTGTGTTCGGTCATTTAATTTTTTTTATCCTCTTTTATCAATGGGTTTTATTAAACAAGCCTTTTTTTACTTTCAAACATTATCGTCCCTCGCCTATTTAATCTGGTTTATTAGTTGATGTTTGTTTGATAAAAAACGTGCGTTTTCAAATTTTTTTCAAAACATATTGACACATTTAATTATGTTAAATAAATTGTGGAATAATGCATTCCAATCTCATTGAAAATATGAATCGTTTCAGGCGAGTTATAAATTTTGTTCAAGAAAACCTATGTAAATTATATTTGCTGTTCGTTGAGTGAAACTAGAGTTAAGCTTAAAACATTGCCGTACTTGTTAAACACATGATTTTATAGATAATCTAAAACTCTTAAAAAATACGGGTTTTCCAGAATAGTTCAGATTATTCTAAACAGGTTTATATTTAGATTTTTTAGTCACATGATAACATAAGTAATTGTGTAGTAAAATATAATATCCCGATTTAGGTCAAATATGTGCAATTTTTTCGATAAATTGTTGCCATTTTGAAGATATTTTTATGATGTTGCTCGCATACCAACTCGACCCCTTTGGATTCTTTTGGTAGATATTGTATAATTTCGAGTAGGTTGAGGGGCTACAAATCGAACTAGTCGGATTTTGTTTTTAAAAATATGACTTCATATAAATTACGATAATTTAATTGAAATATTTAAAATTTTTTCTTAATTTCAACCATTTTTGTTAATTACATACTTGTTTTGAAAATTATTCAATTTTCTTTTCAAATTAAATACCTAATTTCAATATTAAATAAAAATTTCGAAAATTATTAAAAAAATTACAAATGTTCGAAACTTCAAAAATTAATTATTAAAAAAATTAATTTATTTATTTCAACCATTTTTTTGATTACTTACTTTTTTGAAGATTATTCAATTTTATTTTCAAATTAAATACCTAATTTCAATATTAAATAAAAATTTCGAAAATTATTAAAAAAATTACAAATGTTCGAAACTTCAAAAATTAATTTATTTATTTCAACCATTTTTTTGATTACTTACTTTTTTGAAGATTATTCAATTATATTTTCAAATTGGATACCTAATTTAAATATTAAACGAAAATTTCCAAAACTATTAAAAAATTACAAATGTTCGAAATTTCAAAAATTAAGTAATTTTTTAATTTAAATTAATTAATTTATTTCAACCATTTTTTTGATTACTTACTTTCTTGAAGATTATTCAATTTTATTTTCAAATTAAATACCTAATTTCAATACTAAATAAAAATTTCGAAAATGATTAAAAAAATTACAAATGTTCGAAACTTCAAAAATTCATTATTAAAAAAATTGATTTATTTATTTCAACCATTTTTTTAATTACTTACTTTTTTTTGAAGATTATTAAATTTTCTTTTCAAATTAAATACCTAATTTCAATACTAAATAAAAATTTCGAAAATTATTAAAAAAATTACAAATGTTCGAAACTTCAAAAATTCATTATTAAAAAAATTGATTTATTTATTTCAACCATTTTTTTTAATTACTTACTTTTTTTTGAAGATTATTAAATTTTCTTTTCAAATTAAATACCTAATTTCAATACTAAATAAAAATTTCGAAAACTATTAAAAATTGTAAATGTTCAAAATCTCAAAATTATTTTATTGCAAATTTGAAAACTCCAAAATTAAAAAAATACCATAAGTCCTAATTAATAAAAAAAATTAAGAAAAAAATTAAAATAAGCGTTACACAGATATAGGCGACGCAATACAATGTTATAAATTCTCACGACAGTCAGGTATACGTAACCCTAACGGATTCAGGTTGTTTTCGTCAAATGCTGTCAACACGGCCGTATTTCCAAAATTATTTGGACACTATTTCTACTGCTAAAACAACAATATATTATTAGGATTTTTTTAAATATATAATTCAGTGATTTTATTCATCAATTATGTAGTCGAAAGCTTTCCTCGACAATTTCTCATAACGTTAATTGAATTAATTTTTTTTCAGCTATTCACTCTTTTAGACCATTTATTTATATTTTTAATTTTTTTATAAGTACTTTTTGATAAGTTTATTGTATGTATATGTTTCTATATGCCAAATATATATTTCCAAAATCTGATGCTTAATTTTCAGTATATACATATGTATGTATATGTAGAAATGTAATTGAAGTCCACACAGTTCTTTCTCCACAAATAACATCGATATTATTAAATGATAATAAAAATTAAATTTTTAAAAATTATTGATTTTTATTTTCATTCTATCAACTATTAATTTTTTATATAAACTAAGTTAACCATATTTTTTTATTTACAATAAAATTTCAATTTGAAGTAAAATGTATGCTAATACATCGACACAACTATTTGCGTTGCTTAGTAAAATATTTGAGTACTTTAAATAAAGTATAAATATCTATATTTATATTGTTTGCAAATTTATTGGCAACACTTTGCTTCGAATGTGTTACTTCTTTAATTGCTTTCAATTTTATGCTTCCATTTTTCACCCAAGAAAATTTTTGTATAAATCCACTCTTATATTTGTCCAAAATTTATACACTCAAATCAATAATCTCTAAAACTTTCCACTTGAGTATTTTCCTTATTTTTATTTAACCACACACGAAGAGGACACGACAGCAACTGAGGATGAACTTGTTGCGCTTTTCAATTTATACGCAAAGGATAACGCTGGTTGGAGCTACACACGCACCACTGACAATCAGCACGTGTGTGTTGGGTATAAATTACAACACTTGACACAAGCAGACCATTTATTTAAAAAAAATGCGTTATAATTTTAAGTATCTATATAGTTATGGTAATTTTTGTGCTTGGAAATCAGAATTCGTTATTAGGAAAATTTGTGGGTCATTTTTGGTTTTTTATTTATGTTTACTTTATGTCGTAAGCATGATATCTCCAATTTTGAGCTGACTGGACAGACCATAGTCAGTATACGCGTTTTATAAGTACACATACAAGTATTATACAAGCCAATGAGAATTCTGAATATTTTACAATTTACATTTCTTTACTGGCGTTGATTCCGCTTACGCGGTTATATCCGAGTTTACAGCAGCGCGCCAGTCGTTCTTCTTTTTCGCTGCTTGGCGCCAATTGGAGATCCCAAGCGAAGCCAGGTCCATCTCCACCTGGTCTTCCTCTTCCTCAGCTCGTTTCATCGATCACGATATTCGCCGTGCCCATTGGGCAAAGGTCCATAATCTTCCGCAGCACCTTTCTTTCAAAAATCAGCAGATGTTGTCATCGTCCATACATCTGCAACAATATAGCAGATCGGGAATGATGAGTGACTTATAGAGTTTGGTTTTTGTTCATCGAATGAGGACTTTACTTCTCACAATTGCCTACTCAGTCCGACCTGTTGACAAGAGTTATTCTGCGTTGGATTTCGAGGCTGACATTGTAGTTGGTGTTAATACTGGTTCCAAATAGACGATATTATCTACGACTTCGAAGTTATGACTGTCAACAGTGACGTGGGAGCCAAGTTATGAGTCCGACGACTGTTTATTTGATGGCAGGAGATATTTCGTCTTTCCCTCGTTCACTACCAGACCCATTTGCTTCGCTTCCTTATCCATTCGGGAGAGAGCAGAACTAACGGCGCGGTTGTTGAGGCCAATGATATCCACATCATCGGCGTAGGCCAGCAGTTGTACACTCTTATAAAAGATTGTACCTTCTCTATTCAGTTCTGCAGCTCGAATTATTTTCTCCAAGAGCATATTGAAGAAGTCGCACGAAAGGGTATCGAAGGCTCGGGAAGGTTCTTCCGGATCCTGACGGAGCTTAGGGTATTGCTCAACGTCAGTTTACACACCCATATTAGTTTTGCGGGGATACCAAATATTCTACAAGGAAGCTGATCAGTTCTTCGCCGCCGTGTTTGAATAGCTCGGCTGGTAATCCATCGGCCCCCGTCGTTTTGTTGTTCTTCAGACGGGTAATTGCTATTCGAACTTCTTCATGGTCTGTTCCATGGTCATTGATTAGGAAATCGGGTTCGCCTTCTCCTGGCGTTATACTTTGACTGCAATTCAGCAGGCTGGAGAAGTTTTCCCTCCATAATTTTAGTATGCTCTGGCCATCAGTCACTAGATTACCTCTGGGAGTTCTACAAGAGTATGCTTCGGTCTTGAAACCTTCTGTTAGTTGCCGCATTTTTTCGTAGAATTCTCGAGTATTTCTCTTGTCGGCCAGCTTGTCAAGCTCATCGTACTCACGCATTTTGCCTCTCTCTTCTTTTGTTTGCAAATGCGTATCGCTTGCCTCTTCAACTCTCGATATCTATCCCATCCAGGATGTGTTGTGGTCGATTGTAACGTTGCGAGGTAGGCACTCTGTTTTCTCTCCACTGCGACACGACACTCCTCAATCTACACTTAGGTGAAATAAAATTAAGAAAACATTTTTCAAAATATCGGTGCATTTCTTCGGAATGGCTTCCGGAATTTTTCGAAATTCTTAAGTTGGTTTATTTTGACCATTAAGTGAATTGAAAGGGCTAAGTTCGGAGGTAACCGAATATTTAATACTCTTGCAACTTGCAAGAATCAAAGTCCGGGAAATTCATTCAGGTGCTGGCTAAATTTTATATTGAAGTATGGAAGATGGGGTAGTTTCGACTCGGTTTATATACGATTATCATGCCACATACTCTGGGTTTCAATAAGGTACTTCACATACAATCAGTCAAGCGGATGTTCGAAAATTCTGATATTAGTTATATAGGGGCTAAAACACGCTCTCTCATTTTCATTGAGATAACTCACATATTGGGAGACATATATACATACGAAGTTCGAAATTCAGTATATTAAGTATATGAAGGGTAAGGGAAATATTAACCGGATTCACCCCATTTTTTGACATTCAGAGATACTACCATCTGGAAGGGATTCTCTCCAAATTCCAGTTATATATCTCGCACTTTGACTGATATTTTCGGTAAAAAGTCAGCTAAAGGCACTGGGGTCCACATATTCGGTACCTACGGGTTGAACGGTTTCAAAATTATCATACTCTGTAGCAACATGTTGCAAGTGTATAGAAAATCAAGATGTGACCCTGAGCAGGTAGATTTAATAGATAGGTTTCAAAAGACCAATAAAATATATGACAGCCGATTATTCTCCAAAATTAACTTCAAACACGTGTATTTGATATTTTTTTTTTATTTTTCAAGAAATAATACCTTCAATTCTAATTAAAGTTAGTTAAAAAGCAATATCAATGAATAATTGAAAATAAACTTAAGTTAGACAGAAAGTAGTTTTCTAATGAGCTAAACACTTTAATGTGCATACGTACATAGTTGTATTTGTCCAAAATATACATACATACATACATATGTAAGTATGTATGTATGTAGGACCAACAGTAATAACTTTCTGAAAAAGTGAACCAGTTATCGAACCTTCTTTACCTGTTTTAGAATTTATTTGACATTTTTGTGCAATCGCGAGGAATATTATTAGAACCACTGAAGCCAAAAATGTATATAACTTTTTTTTTTTATAAAAAAAAATTAATAACGGATTAAAATTTGAACAAAATTTTCGTGTGAAAGTGAAATTAAGTTTTGCGACATCTGTTGTGCACAGTGAATAGCTATAAATAGCTAGCAGTGTTGCCGTTCCTTGTGAAATCTTTTCCTGAAATTTCTTAAAAGTTTTCAAAACTGTTTTCGTTGATTATAACTAATTTTATATACAATGTTAAACAGATAAACGTTTATTAAACTATTTTGCAATCCGATATTAAATATAATAAATGAAGAAGTACAAAATATGTTTGATTATGTACGGCAACAGTGTATAATCGATAACTGCTGTGCTCCGGTGTTCCATCTTTATATATAACACTTTGATAAAAATAAACATCAATATTTTATCAGTGACAAAATATGAAGAAAGTTTTGGTAACAGGTGGCACTGGCTTAGTGGGGAATGCCCTTAAAACAATTATTGACAAAAGTGCAAGTGGAGATGAATGGATATTTGTAGGATCGTCAGAAGCCGATCTAACGTAAGTATAGAAACACTTAACTCGCAATCTTATCACTTAAGCATACATGTCTTAACAATTCCAGTGACAACAATGCAACACGATCGCTATTTGAGCGTGTGAAACCCACCCATGTCGTGCATTTAGCTGCGATGGTTGGTGGCCTCTTCCATAATATGAACAACAACTTGGACTTTCTGGTAACTACAACATATATATTGTTTTAATGCACAATGTTTATTAATAGTTGGTTTTACTACTGTAGCGTAGAAATCTGCAAATAAACGACAATGTGCTACAAAATGCTTATGAACATGGCTGTGTGAAAGTAATATCCTGCCTTTCCACATGCATTTTTCCTGATAAAACCAGTTATCCAATTGATGAGACAATGGTGCACAATGGCCCGCCGCATCCTTCCAATTATGGTTATTCCTATGCGAAAAGGCTCATCGATATACAAAATCATGCATATTACGATAAACATGGGTGCATGTTCACATCAATTATTCCGTGCAATATCTTCGGTCCGCATGATAATTACAAACCTGAAGTGAGCCATGTTATCCCGGGTATGATCAATCGCATGTACAGTTTAATTCATGAAAATACGGAGGTGCCCGAAAGTGAAAAAGTGTTTACTGTTTATGGAAGTGGTACACCATTGCGGCAATTTATATACTCACTGGATTTGGCGAGACTAATAATTTGGGTTTTGGATAATTATGATAGTATAGAGCCACTGATTTTGAGTGTGGATGAAGAAAATGAAGTGACAATTTACGAAGCAGCAATGGCTGTGGCGAAGGCATTTGATTTTAAGGTAAGTGAATTTTTAAATCGAGTAATTAGCCATACAATTTATTTATTTTTGTATTTTTTGTTTTCAATTTTTAGGGCAAACTTATTTGTGATACCAGCAAAGCTGATGGTCAACATAAAAAGACCGCTTCGAATCGGAAGTTGCGTAGTCTATTACCAGATTTCCAATTCACCGACTTTGAGGAAGGCGTTAAAGCCTCTGTTAATTGGTATATTGATAATATAGAAAAAGTTAGAAAGTAATTACAATTTATTTGTTTAATTTTATCTTTCTGATGTCTTTATTTTGTCTATGCACATTTTTACTTTTCTGAGAAATATTATACACAAAGAAACTTTTAGCTAAATAAACAAGTTAATGCTTCCATAATTAAAGCGTTCTTGATTTCCTATATAAAGTAGGAATGACTCCTACAACTACATAATTTTGAGGACTGCTACTGAGTTGACAGTTCTTTGCAGCATACAAATTCTAGTCCATTCCGATGGGCGTAATAGGACCACGCTTACAAAACGCCATTCAACGAAAACCCATAATGTGTCTTAACTAAGCACTAAATTGAGATACAGAAGTGTAATTTGGTACAGGGGATCGAAGTAGTGAGAGACATTTGTAGGTTAAACATATTTTCTAGTGAGCGTGGCGCCGCCCTATAAATGGTTATATGTACATTTCTTCTAAACCGTTGAAGCTAACGAACGAATCTTGCTGAGAAGAGTTCTTTATAATACTTCTTCATACACTCTGAAAATGGGTAAAATCATATAATAACCACGCGCGGGGATAACTTATTGAATATATGTGCCAAAGGTACCTATTAAATTTCATATTAACAATTTTTTAAATTCCAGCTGATTCTTTCACTTTACAGAATAATCAACTTGAAAGGGGAATTTTGTGGATTTCATCTCCTTCAAAGTAATCCCCTCCCGCTGCAATACACTTATGCCAACGAATTTTCCAGTCATCGTAGCACTTGGAAAAATCCTCCGTCGTGATGGCCATCAGAGCCTTCTTCGATTCAGCTTTTATATTCTCAATTGAGTCAAAACGGTGTCCTCGGAGTGGTCATATGAATTTGCTGAATAGCCAGAAGTTACACGTAGGTAAATCAGGTGAATGCGATGGTTGCTTCACGATATTAGTTGAAAATGTGGCGAAATGATCACGAATAACCAATGTATGAGATGATATGAGATGGTGCATTATCGCACTTCTTTGTTCAATAAATTCAGACATAAGTAGTAAAAATCGAGGAATTCATTTTTAGAGCCTAACAAAACGATGCGTATCTCAAATTCTAGTGAATATTTTGACGTGAAACTTAGCATAGATGTCACTGACTTTTACCCTTCAATTTGATCACAGTAGTACAAATCAAATAGAGCCCCCAATTTCATCGTACAACGAAAATTTTTCAAAATCGGATCATAGCTTTTCACGGACACAGCACCTTATATATGATGCATATGGCTTTTTTTTACGGAACATATCGGTCAATCTGTGAAGTCAGGTACTGAAATACGGGTAGAATATTATTTTGATGAAGTAAGGTAAATAGGGTCAATCTTTCCCTCAGTTCTCATATACTGATATACTTTAAGTTTTCCTATCCATGTATGTAGATGGATCCAAGGGCCTTGAGCCTACAAATTGCTCTAGAATTAGGTGTTATGGAGTTTCCGGTTTCATATCGTAAATCCGGCAGTTTGCACTAGAGGCTATAACCATGTTGGATAAGTGTTTCTTGAGCCTGCAGTGCCCAACATGAAGCGCGACAAAGATACGGAATTTGTTTCTGTAATCTTTATTTAACGTTCCGCATTTCTGTTGCTTGCTGACAGTGGTGTTCCCTCCCCACTCTCTCCTCGCTGCGTAGCAATTATATATATCTTAATGAAATCGAGAAAGAATCTATTTCAAATAACAGTTTGTCTTCTTGTCTGTGATTGTAAATAAATAAGTATACGGAAATCCCATAGTCCTTGCTTGGTTCATGGAGTCGCTAAACCGAACTCTGGCGGAGTTATAGGTCGGAAGAAGCCGTTGGAGGGGAGCGGTAGTGAGCTTCTTCACGGATGGATCAAAGTTTGAGGGGAAGGTTGGTGGAGGGGTTTACTGTCAGGAGCTCTCTATAAACTCCGGTTTCAGACTTTCTTACTATTGCAGTGTCTTTTGAGCCGAAGATGCAGTCATTAATGTAGCAGTAGATTTACTGTTCCGGAGTGCAGCCTCCTTCAGAGAAGTGACTCAGATAACAGAGAGGCGATGTTAGCCTTGAAGCCAATGACAGTGCGTTTAGGGCTGGTCAAAGAGTGCCCAACCTCGCTATCAATAGCATTGAGTGTATTTGTGATAAGAGTGGTAAGCCAGGCCACAGCGGAGTCGCAGTAAACTGTAAAGTTGATGAGCTAGCAAGAAAGGGCACCCTAGAACCGTTATCAGTAGAATGGGAGCGGATCAGTACTCCCGTATCCTCTTGTGTTGCACTGCTAGATAGCTGGCCACCATCGGTACATGCGCTGTCGCAAAAGCCTTTTGGCCTAAGATCGACTGCAAGAGATCTAGTGATCTCTTTGCCCTCAGTAAGGCTAGCTTCTACCTAGTTTGGAGATCTGAACGGGCTATTGCCCTATTGGCGCCCACGCAGTAAGGTTGGGAATCCTACCAGATGCCATCTGCAGAAGCTGTATGGAAGAAGATGAGGTGGAAACAATTCAACACTTCCTGTTTGACTGTCCCGCGTTTTAGAGGTCAAGACTTAAACACTTGGTAGCGCGTACCTTCAGTCATCCCACCGAGCTGGCGGAAATCGCAATTAAACGTCTGTGAAAAATTGTATTGGCGATTAAACGTTTTTCTTATTTATAGTTCGAACACAGGAGTTCTTATTTCCACATGCGAATTTTGATCAGCCATCTAACCAAACCTAACCTAACCTAACCTCGCCTTCTTTAATTTCTAGCCGTCATCACAAGCATAACACACTTTTCGTATATATTTTATTATTATATAACATGTTTTATTTAAATACATTTATCATATACATATTTTACATAAATTTTACATAATCTCATACAATACATACAATATTAGTTATAAATATTTTATTTATATAGGAGTCATTTTGTCATTTTGCTTTTTGTTTTTCGTGTTTTTTTTTGTTTTTTGTTTATGTTTTGCCTTTAGGGAAACCTTTAAACGGCAAAACATTGTTGAAACAAGATTATAAGAGAGCTTAATCATTGAATCAGGCACATAATAGTTATGTACATACATACTAAATTATATTTTATTTAAACAAAAAAGCGAAAAAGTGTCCTGAACTCAATGCCTACGCGGAAAACTCTAATAAGGTAATCGTTTAATGTAAATTTTCCTAAACACTTAAGTTCATTACACGATAGTGGCATACAACTAAGGTTATGATAGCATAATTATTTAATTTTGTTTTTGTTTTATATAATAATGAAAATAAAAGAAAATATCAATGAGAAGTTACGCGTGGAAAGCGAAAACAATAAAATAAATTTTATACTTAAAATCTTTAAAGAGTCGAATTTGACACATTTCACCAATTTGAATTGAATATGACGGGTTAAAACTATTGAGATTTTCGTTTTTAATGCTTAAAGCAAGAGGTTAAATGCTGTAGGCGCACAAACACACATATATGTGTGTGTGTATGATTGGTTGTTGTTGTGGTTTAGGTGGTGGTGTTTTGAATGTGATACTCATATTTAGATGTTGGGTGTATAATGTCGTGTGATATTTGCTAAACTAAAGTCACTCAATATTTCTTAAGTCTTTTCACCTAAAGCACTTTTTACACACGTCGCTTCTTGAGCAGTTTGTCTTTGTTTTGTAGTGTAAAGAAACCGTTAACCCATTTGAGATCGGGTTTTGAGAAGCGTACAGTTTGACCATCTCCACAGGCATTTTCGGCGGCGTATATACCCTTGAGCATGACACTGGAACCGCTGCCGCAGGCCAAAGCGCTGCCGACATCAAATAGGCATGGATCGTGTACAACGGCACTGCAAACGCTGCTGTCGTCAGCACCGCAATCTGCGCGCGATTGTGCTATTGTGTCCGAGACGTGCATGACGGCGCCCTCCTCGTGAGCTGGAAGAAGATATTTTAATGTTAATGAGATGATTAAAGGGCTCGTTTGGATTTTTGTGCTTCCAATAGAATAAGAAAAATAAAAACGTTGTATGAATTTCAGGCAGTATATTATGAGGTTACAAGGGCTCACGAGTTTCAAAAAATCAATGTTTTTATTGTCTTATTAAATTTTACAACACCTCTAGAATATTGTCCTTAATTTTCAAATTGTTCTGAGTAATAGTTTCGTAGATATAGCCTTAAGAACTTGTGCATTCGAGGCTAGCTAGTTCGACGTCTTTAGAAGCGTTTTTCTCCAAACTGTGTTCTTGAAGTAGGTTGGCAAGATTTCTCGAGATTTACACAGGTCTTTGAGATACAATTCTTAAAGACTTAAACGAAGGATTTTTTTCGATCACAAGTATTTGAAAAAAATGTTGTGAAATTTTCACTAAAAATTTTAATTTGTTTGAAAGAATATCTGCCAAAAATCCAATTTTCAGTTTTTTTCTTTCGTCCAAGTTCTAAGTTTGAATTAAAACTTTCACTTTAGATGATTCTGTAAAAGTTATCCTGCCAACGTGGGCGCATCTTTTTTCCGAGGGGTCACCGAAAATGGTCGTAATGGCCGAGGTTAACAAATGTCTTTTTTTTTAATAATTCAGAATTTCTTTGTTAATAGTGTATGTTTACAACAATAAAATATTCTAATAAAATCTTTCATTTTTTATAAGAGAAAAAATTGTTGAAGGAGGCTGTCTTTTCCCGAGAAAACCCATGTAACCCTTTATATCAAGTATTTGAGACATTCACTGACGATAGTGAGTTCTTATTTATCAAGCACATAGCTTATCCGCAAAAACATTAGAAAAATTAAAAGAGAAAATTTAAGCGTTAACTTTCGAACGATGGAGCAGGCTACCAATTACTCTTATGGAATGACTCAAGGCACTATATTTAAGGTCCTTATAATGCACGACTGATATGAAAACGTTTTATTATTTGTTTTCAAAACGAACCTCGACAAGGGGGCCCAAAGCGAGAACTTGGCTAAGACTCAAGTAAAAGTTATGGTTCAACTACTTTATATGCTACATTTGATCCACCAAACTGTTTACTGCAACAGGGTCGCACACATTAGTTGACTGAAGGCACAAAAAGAAATTCGTTGAAAAATTTTAGATCTATTGTGAAAAGCGGTGGCTCTATACCAAGACCAATTTTGCCTGGTTATAGGCTGCACAAAAACTTTTAGCAACTTTCTCGAGGTAATTTTCTACACAATCTCTATAAAAAGGATGGGAATTAGTATATATTGATACCTGGATGATTGTGAACCTTACTAAAGTCTTTATATTTACTTTGTTTTGTATAAATATATTAAGTAAGTCAGATAAACGAAAACCAGAAATGTCTCGGTAAAAGAGTTCATTTCGTTATTTATCAGTATCTTATATTAACAAAGCTAAATATTACAGTGAAAGCTATAACGGACGCTCTATTAAGCGGATTAACCGTGGCCATTGGACGGTCCCAACAATTTTTGATGTTTGTTAAAGACAATCTATTGAGCGGGCAACTTGATTAACCGAACATAAAGGTTCGTTCTGTAGACTTATTGAAGATTCCACTGTATTAGGTAATGAGCCTATTTTTCAAATGTTCTTTCTGCTCCTTTACTTTTTCCCATTTTCTATTCCATCTACCCGTCTGCCATTTCCTTTACATCAATAAGATATATGTGTATGAAAACCAAAAGTGATACTTACATTTAATCGCTTGTTTACCCCAGCCGGTGGTAATACACTTCTCATTCGGCTTGGGATCTTCATTAGTAACGCAAATGGGTTTCACGTGTTGAGCGAATTCAATTCTCTTATCCAAACGTAATAC
Source organism: Bactrocera tryoni (assembly GCF_016617805.1). Classification (NCBI taxonomy): domain Eukaryota; kingdom Metazoa; phylum Arthropoda; class Insecta; order Diptera; family Tephritidae; genus Bactrocera; species Bactrocera tryoni. Next base: position 29,496,345 of record NC_052501.1, read on the forward strand.
GGCCATGTCATTCGAACCGGTTGAGGGATTGTATTCAGGGTGTATATCAATGGACTTAACACCGACTATTTGGAAGGGCAATGGCTCGCTATCACGTCCCAACTCCCATTCACCACCCTTAACTTTCACGTCATTTGGCGACACACTGTATGAAAGGTAATTTATAAATTTCAAGTTCTCTTTAAAAATATATTAAACTCAAGTATTACCCTTTAACCACGGACGCTGCTGTCAAGACGATTTGGTCGCCAATAATTGCACCACCACCGAGCAGAGTCTTGGTTGATTCCTTGAGGATCATTGCTTGCCATGGAATTTCACCGAAGTTGGCGTCAATATCTTGAATACCTTGCGGTTTGGTATTCTAAAATAAATAATAAATATATAAAATTAATTTTCTAAACTCAAAAATGGTTCACGAATGTGTTACTAACCCTATTTCTGGCGGCGCATACACCGGCCAAATTGATAGGCCATGGATCAACGTAGTTGGCGTCACGACAACATTTGCCTGGTGCTCCGTTATCAAGCAGACAATCGGTGAGAGGAACGCGGAAAGCTGCTTCGGCAGGACTAATGTCGACTGGCTGATCGGTTATCACGCCGATGCTGTTGCAGAAGTTCTCCGGTGTGCATTCCAAAGCCGAGGCACATTTCGACAAGTGTTGACGGTTGTCAAGTGGTAGCGAGAGAATGTCTTCACCGCGCTGTGGTGGCGTAGGCTGTGGTACTCTTGGTGGTGATGCGGTCACAGTTTGGGTGACAGTATTTGATGGTTGTGTGACATGATAGTCGCCCGGTAGGTTTTCAGAGCGTGGCGGTAAGTATTCATTTTGTGGTCTTGGAGCAGGTTGTGGTTGGGGACGTGGTTGCGGCTGTGGCTGAGGTTGAGGACGTGGTTGCAGAGGCTGCTGTGGTTGTGGTTGAGGACGAGGTTGCAGAGGCTGCAGTGGTTGAGGCTGTGGACGTGGTTGAGGTTGAGGTTGTGGTTGTGGTGCTGGGGGAGCTCTACTTGGAATGGGAACTGGTTTGTAGGAAGATGGTGTGTATACTTGACGCGGGGGTGTGGTTGGTGTGGGTGGTAGATATTCATTGCGTGGAGTTTGGGGTTTTGGTGTGGTTGGATATGTGCTTGGTGGCAAATATTCACGTTGTGGTGTCGTTGCTGGCAAACGTGGCGAAGAGAACTGTTGTTGTGTAGATGGATATTGAACGGGTCTACTTGTTGTGGGAATGTTGAATTTCACTGTTGGAGTCCGCAGTACATAACCATCATCGGTCAGTGTGGTGGAAGGTATGCGACAGCAAACATCAGGGGAATAACAACGATCGCTCTGTAATTAAGGAAAAAAGAAACGAATTTTAGAAGTTTTTAATTTTTTTTGGTCGGAGTTTAGAAGGTTTTGTGTTTTTGTTTGTCTTTGCTCTTAAATATGGTACATATGTATTTATTGTACCGTAAGTTCTCTGGTTCAAAAAGTGAAAAGTGATCAAATCTGTCGGAAGACTTCTTGTAATGGACGTTTTTTGATTGAAAAGTTTTTATATTGTTCATCCAAATATAGGGGAGTTTCGATCACGTGATTCATCAAGTGGCAATATTTTTAATTGGCTCGACGAACCCAAGATATTAATAATTTTGAAGGTCCATAAGATTTCTAAGAGTATTTTGCTTCATTTTCTTCTAAATCACTTTATCTCTTAAGAACCATGCATATCTTCATGAATTCCCCTTAGAAATTTATTAATTACAATAACAATTCTATTTTATCACTCGGTAGATCTAAATACTGACCTACTTGGTAGGCAATATCGAAAATCCGTCTGTATTAAAAAAAAAATATACATATATACTAATAAGACGATCGGAGACGGCTTAAAACTTAAAGAACAACATCAAGACTTCAGCAAATAGTATCTCGCCGCTTGACTGTCGCTAAGTATGGTTCTACTTCATTGCGATAGTTGCGTTGTAGGTTTATCTCTACGTACCGATTTATGGCAAAAACTTCGGCTTGAAAAATGCTCGGAAAACACCCCATAGGTATGGAGAGTTTGGTGCGTGGTTCTTCACCAATTCCCTCCGACATTTTCGAGACGTCGGTGTACAACTTGATTGTCCTATCCCTAATCAGTAGCTCGTGAATGGAATCATTCCATTCAGTCTTACTGCTAAGAATAACCTTGAACTTCGTGATGAAGTTTTTTAATGCTGTTCCTTGGGAGAATTGTCAATGGTATTATACCACTTAATGCCTTTATCCGCTGGGTGAGATTACTTTACCTCTGTTACACCCTTCTGCTGTCATTTGAAGCAGTGTGTGTTTGGCTACCTGACCGATTGCCAAGTGAATTGGCGTGAGCTCAAGCATGACTTCAGAGTTGCCGTCGGGCATGTGCGCATGGCACGCGGCATGCAGATGTATTCAAGTCGTTGCTGTTTCGATAGTTGGAGCCCTATCGAAGTCTGCGATACTTTTGGAGCCCAACCTACCGCCCCATCCGTGATTATCGCAAGATCTTGGATCCTGACAATCCTTGGCTTGCAGCCCCAGGATTTACCAGCTAATCGATTGCACACCATTAGTGCTTTAGTAGTTTTGAATTTGTTTTTTGTTTGAGTTGCTTCAAAGATTTGTTGTTTCAAGCCAATTGCATTACCAATGAGAGGATGAAGGACCGCATTGTACGATTCCCATCAAGCTTTCTATATTCCGACAAAAATTTGTTAAAAATGAAATGTTTAACCGAATAGCATTCAACTAATCAAAATGTTTGACTGATCATTATGGGCAAATATGCCACAAAGGGATTGATTATTATTTCACAAATAATTTCTGTAAGCACCTGCGCCAGCTTCGTAAGCATATTATCTTAATTGAATAAACTTTAAATGTAAATATGTGAGAAATGTGTAGGCACTAGGCTGCTGTAAGCATTTCTGGACACCCGCTCGTATGTCAGTACGTACATACATACATATGTATGTAGGTGAGCATAATAAAAATTACCTCCTTGGCATTTGGCATAGAGCTTTTTTAATAAATGATCCATCATTTTGGGGACAGATAACAAATGCAGTAATGACTTTAAGAAAGGTTGTTAATTTTCTCACCGTTTTTTCGTTTTGTCATGTTCTGCGACTAGTTTTTTCTTTACAATAATTTACTTGCCAATTGTATGTATGTATGTGATAAGTAAGTGGCCATGTCAGCCACTGTGCGCTGTCTGTCGCTCTGTCTGTCCGTATGTACGAATGACAAGATTGAAGTAGGCATTTTAAGGTAATTTGTTAATAGGGGTTATTTTTAATGGCATTGTTAAATGACATCCAGCTGCTTAATGAAGTTGTTCAGAAGGTGTACAATGGCATATTGGTTAGCTATACACATACATACATACATCCAGCGGACATACAAATATGCATATGCACATATAATCGCATATTAAGTAATTTTATGCTTATCTGTCAGCTACTTTTGCATACATATTTACAAATATACAATCATACATACATACATACATTGATAAGTATATAAATACATAGGTGTGCACATAATTGTTGTGTATTTGCGAAAATATGATGTGAATTCCATTAAAGTGCGGTGTTTCGGTTGACCCGTGGCCGTGTATGGCTAAATTGGCCTAAGCATGCATATGCAAACATAGATATTCGTATACATATACACCTACATATTTAAGTGGGCGTTGCTATTGGTCGAACGCTCGAAATTAAATGGAAAACTTCAACTTAGGCTTATAAGTTTTGCGGTAAAACCTTTGCTGGGTGTTTGACCGACCTTCTAAATCTTACCTTAAAATATATATTCTGATATCGGAAACGCACTAGAAGCTTTAAGCAGCGAGTCTTATTAGAAAAAACTTAAAAAATATTTAAACTTTTCGTTCAGCTTTGCTTAAGTCACTTATTGTATTGCATTTTATCGGCAGAGAGCGAAAGATATGCAAGTCGCTTCTGTGTACTCGGGGCAACTCTGCTTTGTTATTGAAATATTTTCCATTTTATGGAAATAATGGACGCATTTGTTAATTTGAAAATCGATTAATTTTTTTCTTTGTTAAAATTTGTTTGTTTGTTTACATTTTGTAGTGTCTAAAACAGCTGTGATAATGTGATAAATACAAACGGATGTTTCTTGGCTAACCAGAGGATACTTGGTCTAAGGCCTGAAGTGAACTGCTTGTTCTTTATGTAAAATAATCGTTTCTGGCCATTCCCAAGTGAATGGCGATCAGAGAATTTTCCCCACTTGCGTGAACTTCTATACATGACTCCATCCTATTTCTGGCGTACGGCGATGATATTGATATCATTGGTCTCAACAACCGCGCCGTTAGTTCTGCTTTCTCCAGACTGGATAAGGAAACAAAGCAAATGGTTCATAACTTCGAAATATAACTCTTGCCAACAGGTGCTACTTCGGAATGAGTAGACAATTGAGAAGTAAAGTCCTCTCCCGACGAACAAAGACCAAACTCTCACTCATCATCCCCGTCCTACTATGTGGTGCAGAGGAATGGATGATGACAAAAGGAGAGACAGGTTCTGCAGAAGATTTGTGGTTTGGTATTGGAAACGGTGAATATCGTATTCGATGGAACGATGAGCTGTATGAGATATATGACGACATTGACATAGCAAGTTAAGAGTTAAGAGACAATGGCTACGGTGGCTAGATCGCGTCGTCCGAATGGATGAAAATACTCCAGCTCTGAGAGTATTCGCCGGGTGAAGCGGAGGAAGAGGAAGATATCCACTCCGTTGGAAAGACCAGGTGAAAAACGACCTCGATACAACTTGAATCTTCAATTGGCACCAAACAGCGAAAGAACAGCTGGCGCTCTGTTGCAAACTCGGCTATAACAGCATGAGCGGTGTCTACGACAATAAAGAAGAAGAAGAGTAATTTTTATGCGGCGAAATCTTGCTAAACCTAATAGATTAGTGGGCATTGGATCATCTAGTAATATTCTGCTCCAGCACACAAGACAAAATCACCCAGCAGTGATTTAAAATCAATATTACAGGTTTCAGAGCAGTCTCAGCAAGTCCAGATTTGAATCCAGAGTTTCTTGTCAGAGTTGGAGAACATGGCATCCCCACAGAAATTTCAAAAGTCTCTAAAAATCTTTCTTTCGAGGAGCGTCGTCCATAGAAACTAAGCGTTCTGCTATTGATCAATGGCCAATTCGTTAGAGGACTTGTGTGAAAGCAATAGGTTACCAATTCGAATAAAATTTTGTACAACACATGTAATATGAATGATTAAAGAAGTAAACCCAAATTGTTTAAACATTCGTCCCGCAAACACAAAGAAGTGAAATCCGAGTTGTTTGAACCCTTGTCTCGCAAAAACCAAACAGTTAACAAATACATGTAGAGAGTCCGAAGACTGCCAATTCTACATTATCGGAATGGATTCGAGTTTTATCCAGCGTAGGGCTGTGCTTTCTGTGCACTTGAACTCTTTGTAGCCATCTATAACGAGGTTTAACCGAATTGCAGTTCTTCACAGACATTTATTTTGTTCAGCCCAAGAAGTTGGCTCGAAAACACTCTTGTCATTAATATTGCACCATAGGAATCTTATAATCGAGCAAGTACTGATAAATAGCTAGTTTTCCCTAAGTTTAAGTGGAACCTAACCTCCTGAGAGTCGACAGTCGGGTCTAAGAAGGCGGAACGGACCCGGATATTTATCCGGCCAAGGGCTGTCAAGTCGGCACCATTCCTAGAAAATACTTCAGAAATGTTTTATCACGCTACAACAACAATAACAACACGATATACATATGTACTTGTATATTGTTCACACAACTAGACATTTCTAGTTTTCATATATAAAGATGTGGAATTGTGTTAGGAGTTTTGGTTCTGGAGGCTATTTTAGAAGACGAATATGTTAAACCCCAAATATGCATTTGAGAGAGTTAAAAAATTAAAGGTATTATTCAAAACATCGCTTTATTCCAGAAAATACCTTCCTTAAAGAAAACACTGTTTTATCGAGGAACCCTAGTATTCTCACTCTATGTATTTCACTCACGCTAATGGAATATCTCAATAAAATATTTAAAAGTGTTACTACTTAGATAAAGCGATTTATCCAACCAACCAAAAATTATTGACTTGTCTAGTTTGAATTGAGCCCACATGCCTTAGCATTAATTGTTTACAACAGAATTACAAAGCTTTATACGCTGCATAACAATAATTGTCCAAGAAGTCGTGTTGTAACACGCTGCGAAGGTCACGCTTTCAAAATGCGTAACAAAGAAAACCAATCTAAGCACCTCATTTCAATAAAAATGTTATATTTATTATATAATTGCCATGCCATACGGCCGATTCCGGAAAATCTCCACGAAAAAAATTGCAGCGCTACCATGCTGTGCCATGTTATTATGCATGTACGCACCGATGTCTACAACTGCAGATCATTGGACTAATTGTTTAAGCTTTAAACTGATGAGCGATGATTATGCCGAGCGCAGCATGACTTCCTAATGACTCTTATAATAACCGATTCTTTTTCAAATATGCCATATTTAACACTGAATTTTTTGTTGACTGTTTTGTTTTTTGTTTTTTTTTTTTATTGTAGTGGTTTGTTGTTGTGGTTTTTTACTTAATTTACTTGAGCATTGGCGCCATCACTGTGGCGAGTCGCTTTTCCCCTTCAGCGATTTTGAAGATAGCATAGTCGCACTTACAAACACTTATACATATCTCCACAGTGGTGCGTGTGTGTGTGTATGCACTCGCTAGGCCAAGAAACGACCTAGACCTTGAGTTGTGACGTCGTTTATTAGACTATGTAGTCTCATGTTGGTGGCTGGTAAAAAAGTTCACTCGTTTTAGTTTTAGTAACTCGACTTAGTCTGTGGCGCTTTGACGCTCGAAGACAAAGTAAATCAGAATGACGACGCACGAAACGCATGAATTTGCATTATTTATATATAATATATGTAAGTATGTCATGTACAGTGCTGTGCAAAACAAAAAGCAACAAAACGGCTATAAGGTTTCCATTGACATTTTCAACAAAAGAAACAGAGCTAAAAAAATTCACTCAAGTGTATGTTTACTTATGGGTAAGAAGCAATTTAAGCACCGGTACACTTCATCAAGCGGTATTAAATAAATGCAAAAATAACAAAAAATAATCATATTTGAATTCGAGTTGTGCAAAACAAAAGCAACAATTTACTTTAAGGTAGTAGGCGACGAAGTTTTGGAAAATAACGGATTTACAGTTATGCAGGTGTTGTTTTACTAATGCATATAACTATTTAGAGCAAAATAAAAATTAGTTCGTTTTATATATTGGGAACAAACAGACGTTTGAAATGGCGCGAAAAGTATTGCGATAGTTTGAAAATGAGCATTATAACTGATTATCGTAACGGAGACTCTCAAAGTAAAATAGCTAAAAATATAATATCAATAGATCTATCATTTGTAGACTAATTAAAAAGTATTATTTGACCAAAAGTGTTACGACAGTGCATTTAGGCGGACGACCGCGTAAAACTGACCCTCGAACTGATATGCAAATGTGTAGAGTTTTCAAGAAAAATCCATTTGCCACTTCAAATGAAGTTGTAAGAACTCTTAATTTAAATATTCATGCAAGTACAGTTCGTAGACGAGCAATCGAAAACAACTTGCGAAGTTACAGACCAGCGAAGAAACCAATGCTTACAAAAAAACACTTGCAAAAAAGGTATATTGACACCTAACATCATAGGCTTCTATATATTGATCACTATTCAACCAAATTTTTTTTTCTAGATTGAATTTCGCCAATGCACATTGTAATTGGTCCGTTGCTAAATGGAAAACCGTTTTATTTAGCGACGAATCAAAGTTTAATATGATTAATTCGGATGGAATGAGTACAGTCCGCCGGCATAAAGGTAAACGCCATAGTGCAAGGAACTGTAGGATGAGTTTCAAGCATGGTGGCGGTAGCATTATGGTGTGGACGTGTTTTTCCGGCAGCGGGGTTGGTCCTTTTAAAAAAATAGATGGAATAATGGACAGGTTTTTGTACAAAAGTATTTTGGAAACAAATATGCTACCATATGCTGAGTGGAATATGCCACTTTCTTGGGTCTTTCAACACGACAACGACCCGAAACACACATCTAAGCTGGTAAAAGACTATCTTAGGGTCAGTGGTGTTCAGGTTCTTGATTGGCCTGCTCAATCCCCGGACTTGAATCCAATCGAGAACCTGTTTGGCATTTTAAAGCGAGCAGTTTCTGGTCGGCGTTTTGGCAACCGAGAAGAACTCTTTGACACGTTAAAAATGGAGTGGATAAACATCCCACAAACCACAATTGATAATTTGATAGCATCAATGCCCCGAAGATGTGCTGAGGTTATAAAAGCTAAGGGTTCTTATACAAAATATTAATGTGTTGCTTTAGTTTTGCACACTTACTAATTGACTGTGAAGTATATTTTGTTATTTTTCTCAGCAATATTTACTAAGAGCAATTAATTGGAAAATGTTTTAGTTACACTTTTTACAAGTATTTTATTTTCTGTTATAAAATTTTTGTTAAAATATATTTTGGAAAAAGTATAACAAAAATTATTATTGAACTAAATTTGTTGCTTTTGTTTTGCACAACACTGTATGTATGTATATATATATGTACACCTTCTGTTGGTGGTTTGATGATCTAATGAAAATGTCTTACAAATCTTAATTACATATGAAGACACCTGTTACATGCGATCACACATATACCTGTACTGACTGAAATATACATACATATGTATGTATGTGCCTGTGTAGATGTACTGTACCGCTGTACAGTGCAAATATACCGATTAGCATAGCCATTGTGCGTTATGTCGCCTATCAAAAGCAATCTATATTGATGAGTACTTAAGCACAAAGTTATCACTCATTTGTTATTACCGTTGCTGTTGTTGTTGGTTATAAAAAATTCAACTTAAAGAAACTTTGATGCGGAAATAGAAGTAGAAACTGGAAAACTGTTCCGTGCCAGTTGAGTGTTCTTCGATTTCTATACAATAATTTTCTTTTGTTAAACTCAAGCAATTCGGTGTAGAGCGGTGCGTGTTCTGGCAGAACAAAATGTATGCTTTTTGTCTTTTTCTTAAGGAATATTTCTTTACTATCTACAAATATATGTATATACCAATCTATACTATACACAAATATGTATATATGAAAGTGCCTTAGCATAATAGTGCCGTTTATTTATTGTATTGTCTGTCAGTATGGTCGTCAATAGAAGATTTAGTACCCAAATGAGCGATATCGTCCCCTATAATCTATTGTTCGGGCAAAAAACATGTTCTTATATAAACGCATCTTTTTATTAAAGAATTTATAAATAATTTAATAGTTATAACAAGAAAAAACGTTAACTTCGGCTGCACCGAAGCTAATACATCCTTCACAGGTGCATTTCTTTTAGTAACTATGTGTTCAGTTTGTATGGAAGCTATATGCTATAGTAATCCGATCTGAACAATTTTTTCGGAGATTACATTGTTGCCTTAGAAAATAGATTATTTTACCAAATTTGGTGAAGATACATTGCCAAATGTGAAAGTTTTCCATACAAGAACTTGATTCCGATCGTTCAGTTTATATGGCAGTTATATGTTATAGTGGTCCGATATCGGCCGTTCCGACAAATGAGCAGCTTCTTGAAGAGAAAATGACGTTTGCAAAATTTCAAAAGGATATCTTAAAAACTGAGGGACTAGTTCGTATATAGACAGACAGACAGACGGAGATGGTTTAATGGACTCAGCTCAACATACTGATAATTTATATATATATTTTATAGGGTCTCCGACGCCTCTTTTTGGGCGTTACAACCATCGTGACAAACTTAATATACTCTGTTCAGGGTATAAAAAGTGAGGTTAATGCAGCCAGGTACTTCTCCACCTGATCTCTCCATCGGTGTGGTGGTCCTCCTCCTCCTCTGCTTCCCCCAGCGGGTACTGCATCGAATACTTTCAGATCTGGAGTATTTTCATCCATACGGATGACATGACCAAGCCAACGTAGCCGCTGTGTCTTAATTCGCTGAACTTTGTCAATGTCGTCGTATAACTCGTAAGCTCATCGTTCCATCGAATGCGATATTTGCCTTTGCCAATACGCAAAAGACCATAAATCTTCCGCAGAGCCTTTCTATCGAAAACTCGTAACACCGACTCATCGTCCATTTGTTTTTTGTCTTAACTGCGGAGAGTTCCCCCCGCAAAATTTGAAAGTTATACATAATTTCCATCATGCAAGTACTTGTAAGTGACACTCCGAGAAGAAAATGACTTTGAGGTGCAAGTACAAAATTAGATTGTTTCGACCTCCTTCCCCCCCAAAAATTCTACTCTGGATCCCCTAGTATGTATGTAACAATGTAACACAGGAGTTCTTCTTTTCTATGGCTTCCCAAAGGACTATATATGGCAATCCACGTGCCATCTCTCTAGATCAACTATCTAACCCACCCTAACTTAACCTAACCTATGTATGTATGTATATTAGGGTGCTTCCAAAAAAAATTTTTTGAATTTTTTTTTCAACTCTTACCCCCTCAAATGTTAGTGATTGACAAACTAAAAATCCGCCCTCAAGCCAGGCGCTGTAGCTTAACTCTAAGGGGTCGTTTTTTCTTAGGTTCCCATACAATTAACATGGGAATTTTCGTTTTTTCATTCAAATAAAATTTCACCAACTAATTTTCGTTTCTCAAAAATAACCATCACATATTCATAAAGTTGGCTTTTCAAACTTTTAAAATTCCCACGACAAAGTTTGATTATCTCAATTAGACGATTAAACATAGTGATTTGAAAATTGGAATTTTTACAATAAAAATAAAAAACTTTTCTGAGAATAATAATCGATTGGACCATCTGCCAAGGAATGTTCTTTCGAATGATAATAAATATTCGTCATTAAATGTGAAGCTTAAAAAAAGTAGGGAACCTCATAATGGATCACTTTTTATATCTTTAATAAGTGATATATACATACATTTTTCTTGATTACTAATAGAACCGGTGCCTTTAAAACTAGTCCATTTGTATGCATGCTAGTACATACATATATAGGTATGTATGTATATACTTATAGTTTGCTTTAAATTTTCATATAATCTACGTGTATATGATCGTAAAACTAGTTTAATGCAAAACTAACAAAACAAATTATCACAACCAATAAATTCTTTTCTCTGCCTAGATGGATTATCGTTTTTAACGCCTTTTATTTAACATACTTATGTAAATATATAATAAAAGAAGAGAAGAAGGAAGCTGGTTTCAATTTCTTTGTAGTATAAACGAATTGTTATCTAATATTAGGAAGATACGTGACAGTAGCCAACTAATAAATGGAAGCAATAGAATATTCGAGTGGCAAATAAAAATATGCCCTATGGCAACCAACACTAAAAACAATACAAAACAAGTTCTTCTTTTATTTAGAATAGAATTCCTTTATATTTTTTCGTAAATTTATTTAGGAAAAAAAGTGAATGAGCTCGACTTAAAGCCGGAATTATGTATTATGTATGCGTCATTAATGGAGATTATTCTTAAGGAAACTGATAAAATTTGAATGAGTAATGAGTCTAATATGTTACTTGTAGCCAGCTGCTTTAAAACAGGTCTTAGAAGAGCAGGGAAGAGTCTTTTGGAATTATTTTCTTTTCTATTTATTTTTGAAAAACACATGGGCTGGTGAACCAAATTTAAACAACTTTAACTGGGTGATTCATTTAATAACCTTAATAACTGAACCTAGGAAAGGAGATGGGGAAGAATGTGGAAGATTCTGTTGAAGGGGAGAAGCCCCCAAGGGAATCTGACGCTAAAAAGCGAAGCACGAATTTTTATTCAGGTGGAACAGAAGGGTTTGTCATAATGCACGGCCTACTGAAGCGATCGGTTTTCTTGCACTTGAGAGTGGTAAGACAGTTGATGTTGTGCTTTGTGTAGAACGCTACAGGCGCGCGGATATTTGCAGGGTAGGAGATAGCTAGCGATTGGATAGAGGGGAGACTGGTTTCCGCTAGAATCTGTTTGTTTCAAACATACCTGGGGAAGTTCAAAGCTGATTTTAGTAGACGCATGTATGTGGCTTGTAGCTTCGACAGTTGACGTTGTGAGGCAGAATCGCAAATGGGGACGGGGAACTAGCAGATGCTTCTATTTGTAATGATAGTATTGAATGGTGGTTTTTCGGTGTTTGGGGAAGCTCTTTTGTTGGTAACAAAGGGTTTCAATGAGCTGAAGACGTCGTTGAATTTTCCTTGAACTGCTCAGAGTTGCTTCGTTCAGGTCAGCCGTCTGTCGAAGACAACATCGAGATATTTCGTGGAAGGACTCCATTTGATGAGGAACCTATTTATCATGTTACTTGGCGGCCTTCGCGCTCGCCGTGAAAAGAAGATTACCTCTGATTTGGTTGTGTTGATATGGAATCTCCACAACCAGTACCAGTCGAGGACGGTGTAGATAAATTTATTGAGGGCGGATGCCCTGCACGGGAGGCGTACAAGAAAGTGACATCGTCCGCGTATTGTGCCGTGAGATTTTTTTCCTCGGTTGGGATGTCGTAACAATAATTGTTGAACAGCACTGTAGTGAGCTTCGAAGAGCTCCCTATTCACCCGAGCAGTGATTTTACGGCCAGACAAAAAGTATTGGACTAAGCCGATTAGGTATTGCGAGAAGTTTAGCTGTATGAGCTTATAAATGAGCCCATCATACAAGACACGATCGAATGCTTGTTTGCCGTCAAGCAGGAGCATAGGTTTGTGTCGATCCGGAACCCATGTTGGAAATCGGGGAGATTATTCTCCTCAAAATTTTGAGGCTAAAGGAAAGAACGTCCAAAATGGAAATACTTGAACTCGACATAAGCATTGCTCGCGCAAGAACAAGAGCGATGCTGCAATAAAGTATCTTAAAAATGTTGCCACAAACTCGCCAGTAATTACATTTGTGTGTAAAATAATAGCACGCTGCGTTGCACAAATAAGTTCGTCAACTGCGCATAAAATGCAACAAAAATGTAAATAATGTTATTGCGGCATTGGCAAGTGCGAGCGGACATGGATAAATATTTGTGCGGTACACAACTGACCACCTATGCAACATACACACATACACGCACATGCGTACAAGTGCGTAAGCACGGGTGTGGGCCGTCAAAGTCGTCGGTAAGACTTTCAGCCTGGCACTGGACGTTGCTTTCAACGACCTTGCCGCGCATTTTTCGCATATTTCGTTAACCTGCATAATGCTTTCCACAAATATAGAGGAATGTGTATATGTGTGTGCGTGTGGACATGCTCCTAGCTTTGTTTGTAGGTTGAAATCGCGCAGCTTGTTGACTGCAGCAGTGCACGACATGCCGATCGGTGGCTTGTCGAACGGCTATACATTGTCGAAATTCTTCAGTAATTTGGAATTTAACCCGCTTCACACTTTTCACAGTTCGGTCTGGATGACTTCCAACAAAACTTGATCGCCTTAATAGCCGCCACAAGCATCCTGGCGTTATAATTTTGTAGTGCTTTTTGTTTTTTCCCCCATAAATTTGTTGTTTTTAAATTTACTCACTCTCTCTCTCTCTCTTCTTTTTCTTATTATTCCTGCGTAACGGCCGCTCAACGGGAGAAAATGAAAACATTACTTGCGCTACACACACACATACTTATGTTATGCGTGTATATGTACAGTGTGCATCCTAAAAGCCAACAATAACACAAAAACAAAACTGCTGGCCAGCGATGAAGGTATCAAAGTATTCATCAACCTCATTTAATATATCATGGCGTCAATGACTGCATAACTAAGAAAGCGCGCTGCCAAAATATCGCCAAGCAATTGTTGCAAGCAGCACCGTTGCTGCAATTACACTAACAACTACTTATGTGCATATTGTGTATTGTAGGTACATATATACATATGTAGATGTATACTGTAGGCATGCTTGTATGCACTCAAGTATAAATGTATGCTGACAACTAAATATACGTGTATACGTAAGTATGTATTTTGCAGATTTTGCTTGGCGTATTGGTCATTAAGGTACGAATGCACTTAGCACAGCATGTTAAAGCAACAACAACCACCACAACAACAACAGCGCAAGCAATCTGTATAACCGGAAAAGGGCAAAAACTCTCCGTAGCAAAGGGCTGGCGAAATTATGCAACCAAATATACGAGCACCAGCAAAGTAATGCGAGAAGACGCTTTTAAGCGCAGTTGCGCATGCGCTGACTTACTCACTTGTGTGCAGAGCACACTGCCTCCACTATATTTGTGCTATTGGGTTACTAAAGCAAAGTGGTAGCGCTTACAGTTGTTACATATGTACATATGTATATGTAAGGGCATTTTCATGTGTTTATATACAAATTTATAGATATACATACATATATATATATACATACATACATGTAATGGTACTTATTTACCGTATTTTTGTGTGTCAAAAGCGAAATAAAATTATTTTCGCGAGTTGCCGATTCCACAAGTCGATTTGCATATGCAAAAATTGCTGAATATTTTATTTTGAAGTGGTTTGGCTTTGAAACTGATTAATATTTATATATGTATATATACATGTACTTTGTTTACTTTGAATAACATTCAAAAAATAACAAAAATACTTAAAATTCTACACCTTTAACATAAACATGAGCTTGACTAAGCTTTACAAAGCTTTCCATAAACTTTTTTTGGAAACCAGGTGCTGAAAGATATCAGAACAAACTTTGTAAGTTTTGATCCCCAACTTTTTCCTTTTAATTTTTATTTTTTCACTATTATAAAAATAGTATTTTCTACTTAGTCTCTGTAATCTCTCTCTTCTCGCCTCAATATAAATATATTAAACAACATATAGCGTTTGAAGGTCTTAAGATAAATTCATAAATATTCTAAAATGATCACTCAAGCACTCACCTTGCCCTTTTGTACATAATCAGCCGAATCGATTTCACCGTTATTGCAATAACGTGTTGGCACACAGTCGTAATCCTTTGCGCAAACATCGTATGGACGTTCAGTTGTTGTTGGTGGCGGTGGTGGTGGGCGGTATATGCAGCAGGTGTGGGTTGTTGACTTACAATTCTGCAAAGGAAAGGAAAAAATAATTATTATGTAATATTGATAGTTCATGGAAAGAGTTGCCACCTTATATGGAAATTCAATTAAATTACGGTAATATTCAAAGATTTGCTATGATCTTGGAATAACTCGAGATCTATTTTAAAATAATTAATTTTTACCGTAAAAATTTAGTATCAGGGTTGCCATATTTTATAAAAATCAATTAAATTTTTTTTAAATTTATTTATAAAAGCTTAAACAATGTTAATAACATATGTACAACCTAAAACATGCAGCACTAGCTTCAGAGGCTATCGGCTGAATTAAAATTTTATCTAACTGCATTATATGGTGAAAACAATAATTATTATATAATTTTGATAATAATTTCTATTATTTAAAATAGTAAGCAATAAGAAAACTGTTTCATATTTAGGCTAGATCATGTAAAGCGTTGCCACCTTATATAAAAGTTCAACTAAATTACGGTAATATTCAAAGATTTACTAAAACCTTGATATCAATCGAGATATATTTTAAAATAATTAACTTTTAACGTAACATTTTTAACAGGGTTGCCACATTTTACAAAAACAAATTCTAATTTTATTTAACTGCATTATATGGTGAAAAAATAATTATTATATAATTTTGATAGTTAGAACTACCTATTGTATAAAAGAGAGAGCATAAACAAAAATGGTTTATATTAAGTCTAGCTCATGCAATAAAAGTCTAGCTCAATTAAATTACAATAATATTCAAAGATTTACTATAACCTTGGTATCACTCGATATATATTTTCAAACAATTAACTTTTAAAGTCAAAATTTCTCCCAGGGTTGCCATATTTAAAAAAAATAAATTCTAATTTTATTTAACTGCATTATATGTTTTTTTTTTATAATTTTTATACATAAATTAGGGTGTTAAACGAAAAATTTTAGCCTCAAAATATTTTCAAATACTTTGTAAAGTATTAGGGTTGTTCCAAAAAGGCTATTGTTTATTTCTTTAAAACGCAAAATAAGTAAATACCTATCAATATTTCAAAATATACAGTATATTGCAATATTTACACAAAAAACATCATTGAAAGTAAAATAAACGATCAATTATGTTCAGAACCGTTAAAAATCATAATCAAGCAGTTATGTTGTGTCTCAAAACTAATTATGCTCGCTTATTAAAAACTAATTTATACTGACATAAGTTTGTTAAATTGATGACACATTTTTCCTTGAACATATAATCTACATTAAATTGCATAACAAGCGATCTCGCAAGGCAAAATACAGCTGCGAAACAGAAGCAACTAATTTAAACACTGAATAACACAAAAAGGGAGTATTAATCATCTTGAGGTGTGACTTATTAAAAAACAAAATAAATAATTACTTTTTAATCAAGTGTGAATTTGATTTGCAACAGTGTTGCATTAGCAATTTTGCAATTATTCAATATTTTTTATTGTTCAATAATATTTATTAATCGAAGTGGGGCAACGCTACGCTTTTCAAGTAATGCTACTAAAATTATGTATAAATTAGAATCATTATGGAATATTTGTTGGTCAAAATAATTTAAAATATGCCGATGAACGTAAGTATAAGCGGACCACGATTTGGCTGACCTTGAAGAGTGCTGAATCGAACAAATTACTGGTATAAAGGCATTATATTGGGGTAATTAAGGCGTTTATACTAGTTTAGCGACGATTTCGCATACTCCCTTCCTTTGAATTTAAATGTCATATATAATTTGTTATTGCTTTCCTACAAAAATAGTATGTCAAAAGAGCAAACTTCCAACGAGGTGAGTAGAGAAAAAGAAATATACGAATACTACTGGCACTTTTATATGTACAGAGTGTCACCAAATTGACGCAAAACTTAAATTTGCCACCATTTCAAATAATATCTACATTTGCCGAAATTAAAACGGTGGGATATCAGAAAGTGTGAGCTCCCAGGTGTTTAAACCTTGATTACGCTATGAAAAAGGAAGTGTTTAGCTGTTTTACCTCGTTTTATTTCATATATGTAGCTCCTGCAGCTGACATCCGATAAGGACATCTCAACCTAACATGAAGCCGAAAAGATAATGACCTCATAGAACCTCTACAACTAGGTAGAGGCAAGGTCACTGGATCTCTTACGATTGATCTTGGGTCAAAACGATCTTGCGACAGTGTAGGAACCGTTGGTCGCTCAGCGCTTGCTGCTGCAAAGTCCAGCCATCCAGTAATGGTATACACGAAGAGAGGGGAGCATCGACTCGTCAACATTCTACTGATAGCGGGGTTAGGGTACCTAGCCAGCATATGGCCTGGCACCCAAATTAGCATTATCGCAAAGTGTCTCTATGCCATTGATAACGAGGTTCAGCATTTTATAATCAGTTCTGACCGTACTTAAGGCTGGTATAGCCACTCTACTATCAGAGTCACTTTTCTGAAGGGCGCTTGTCTTCCGAAACAGTAAATCTGCGGCAGAACTGCTACTTAAAGACACCAAGCCCGGCTTGAAAAACACTGCAATAGTAACGAAGTCGGGAACTGAAATTGATATAGCGACAACATACTTCTACACCAACCTTCCTTTAAACTTTTACCCTTCCGTAAAGAAGCTCAGTGCTCATTGGGAAAATGCTACCAAAGCTTGGTTTGGCGACACCATGATCCAAAGGATTTTTGAATGTTCATACATGTCCTAATTTAGAAACCCAGATTCTCCTAGGCTGATAGCAACTTTCGTGGCCATACACCTTCAGGCGATATGGTGCCATGGTTGCAGTGGACCATGCTGATGAACGCCCGTTATATAATTATTGAAGGGCAAGGCAAACCGGGGTTATTGTTACATACCTGTATTTACTTAATTTTTTTGGAAGGGAGATCAATCTGAAAATCTCATCATTTTGTAGTTTTTTTGGTAAAAATAAACACCATTGATTACACAATTACTTTGTCAAGGGCTGCAACATAACAGCAATTTCAATATGTGGCAATGTATGGATAATATATAGATAATATATGAGGTTTGCACTGCGACCTAAGATCTACTGTGCGCTGTTGCAATGTACAGTGCAACACCTTAAGCATTACCTCACATATTACCACAAAAAATAACCATTTTCCTCGATTATGAATTTACAAATGTGCATGTACAAAAATACATTTTATCTACCATATATACAAAATACATGTATACATACATACATACATATGAATATGGACATTGTATGAAAGTAAAAATTCCTTTACTCAATTTATTGACTACCTGATAAATTGTCTTGGGGGTCACTAGCGTTCTCCCAGGGTGCATTACGCAGTATTCTGGCTTGCATTAATGAAAATATGCGGAAATTTTATAGCTTTGCCACTGTGGTGCTAAAATTCAAAAACAATTTTTTTCATTGTCGGCTGATGAATTTGGCAAAACTTATAAGCACTTAAGTGTGTTTGTTTGTAAGTTAGTAAGCGTCTTTTCAAATTACCAAAACGCTTCCAAAAATATACTTGATAGCTTCTTCTTTTCTTGCAGTCTGTGGAAAAATAAAATTTCCAGAAAACTAATTTACAAGTTTTGATTATGAAATGTTTGCGCGCTGTCCACAAATACATATTTATATAGTTTCATAATTTTGCAAAATTTGTAGACAATTATGTTTGTATACTTAACGATTGGAGTTCGTATTAACGGCTCTCTTAACAAAATTAATACTTTACAGACATACATAAGTACACATATGTATGTATAAGCTTGAATTGTAGAGGAAAAGATTTGCGAGGAAGCTTACAGCGATTGCAATAACAATCAGGAAAACTGACTTGACTTGGTAGCATAAAAAATAATTCTTCGTTTTGACACGATTAAACGGCAATGCGTTACGGCATCTCTAGATTTCCTAGACTAGCTAAGGAATAAGAAAACACCCTGTTGATATATGTAGTTCAAATCTGCATATGTGGTTCCAAATATGTATATAAATACATGTATAGATCCAACATTCATTTCATTAATATGTTAGCATGAATATATGTAGTAAAATAATTTCCGCTCATCAATCTGGCCACTTTGATCACATAAACGCTTGAAACAACTGTTCTATGCACAAATCAATAACACCCTGTGTGCGAAACATTGCCTTGAGGCATAAAAATCGCTCTTATTGATTCTTTATCTGGCGCTGCGAGGTCTCCAACACAAAAATGGCATTTACTTATTACTTCGTCGCTTAGTTCTTTGTTTTTGCAAATACATATTTGTATATGCACAAATTACCGCTGTCAGATATGCTGCAAAATGTTGCTTAAGCATTTGCATCTGCATAGCTGCAAGTTGCAAGGCATTTGGCAAACGATTGCTAAGCATTTAAATTTGCTTGGAAGTAAATTTATTATAAAATTATATGCGCATTAGGGTGCAACATATGGAAAATACAAAACTAGAAGTTAGCTACCAAGCGCTCGATGTCACAATATAATTACATATTGTTGAGCATTTAGACTTCGATGCGGTTTTATGGAGTTGAATTCAATAGAAGCCAGCAAGAGTTCTCATAAAAATACATAACCTGCTGATAATCCATCTGAATTGGCTTTTTGGCAGTTGTTTGTTCTATAAGTCACTCGCTATGTTCTGTTGGAGTTGGAGATTGGTGCGAATTTTAACCAAGTTTTATTTGTTTTTAGATAAAGTAAATATTTTGCGACCCCCAGTGAATTTTTAATAAAATATATCAAAATTTAAAAAAATATCTGAATCAAACATACAAAAGCTTCTTGTTGTTAAACTTGTTAGCTTATACTAATAGTGAACTAAATATGATTGTAGGACGTAGGGTTATTTTCCATCGCTTCCAATATTCGAACTGAAGAGGTTATATACAGATAGAATTAAAAAAAAATCGATTTTTCTTATTATATTTTCTTAATGAACATATAATTAAAAATTAACACAGGAAATATCATATCGTTCCAGAGAATATTTTCGAAGTTACACGCAAATCGGAAAAGGTGTTTCAGAGTGCTTGGATGTGCATTCCAAACTTTAAACGCGGTTTTCTCAAATTGGTGTCTTCATTAGTCGAAAACGGCTTAACCGATTAGTCTCAAATTTTAACACGAATTTCTTAAATATATTTTTAGTAATTAAACGAAGATTTTTTATCACCGATACAATTTTTTTATAAACAATTGAAAGCCGACATTATAGTCAAAAATCGATTTTTGTAGAAAGATTTTTATTTTGCTTATTTATTTGATTTGCTTTACTAGATTTAACATTACTTTAATCTGTTTGGTTTTTTAATTTCAGAGAATCGAGTTCAGAGATATTGTGGTCACCGCAAAACGCCTTGTTTTAGAGGAGCGCCCGGAGATCAGCTGTTGTTCCTTTCCAAATAAATATTTTTCCTAATACTAAGTCCTAAAATACAGATAAAAGATACCACAATATGTGTAAAGGTTTTTGGTTCAATAAATTTAAAAGTTTCCTCAGAAAAAATTCTTTTTTTCCGCCTTCTGACTGTATATAACCCCTTAAAGAGCATTAGTCAACTACATAGAGTAGAAAAAAAACGGGTATTTTATCAAATCCACAGAGTAACTGAATAAGGATTTATTGGTTATGACTTGGGTGGACAATATACTTAATGATTGCTTGTAAGCCGCCTCTCTTTAAAACCAATCAACTAATCATCTTAACATGCAGTATGTTTTTTGTATGCTTCAAATTTATAAACTAAAAATTTTATTTATATTTTTAACATTAATAATATATTGAGTTTAATAAATAAATTTCATTTATAAAAAACTTTTCTCCTGTGGTATTTAATTTACTTTATTAATACTTGAATATCCGCCTTTACAACTAGAACTATTTATTAAAAACTATAATACTCTGTAGCAACAGGTTGCAAGAGTATACAAATTGTATTAATGACAAAAAAGATCCACCTTAATAATAAAATTTATGTAAGTCTCTACAAATGCATATATCCTATTTCAAAGAGTTGGTTGGATGAAATTATTTATATTAACCCAGTAATAAAATGAGCTAACTGTAAAGTATCGTACAGCTAGTATGAAGCGCTCGTGCAACTATTTGGTCAACAAGCCTTCAGCCATACAAAATAATTGTTTTTACATATTCTATATGATTTTGTTCAGTGCGTAGTCAATGGTCAACTTTTGGTAAAAAATACACTAGTATTACATTAATTCAACTTCGACAAAAAAATTAGAATTCAGAAAGTTTTTTTTTTCAAACTGATGTTTTGACGAAAGAATTTATGAATTGAAAATTAAGAGGATTTTTGATTGAAAATTGAGGTTATTTTTCGATTTCAAGTCAAAATAACGTTTCCTCATAAATATTTTAAATACAATTACCACTTTGTATTTGAGACATAAGCAGTTGAGTTTTCGCCATAGAAAGTTTATTTTTTTGTACAAAATAACAATAAAAAAAAAACCACAAACTTGGATATTTAAATTTTTTACATAGATTTTGAGGTTATGTGAAAAATTTATTAATACAAAAGTTGTAGATATCTTCATTACCTACAAATTTGCTTTATAACTTTTTTCTACAGGATACGTAGTTTTGCTCGAAATCGATATAGACCGTTTCTAATTCTTGGCATTCAACCATGCCACTCCCTCAAATCACCTGTAAATTATTTTTAATTTCAGTTTTGTTATGTAATTTTTCGTTTACACTGTGTTTCAACCTACTTTATTTTTTTTTTTGCTTTTAAAAATTATTTGCCCTGGTCTAAGACACATGCAAAGAAAGAAAAATAAAATCATAAATATATCAAAATGTATTTTATTACGGGTGAAAGGCGCCTATTGTAGCTTAGTAAGCTTACTACAAAGAAGTATACGACTGGTTTATTTCAGACTAGTTCATTTTTAGACCAAAAATTCTTCTCAACTAGTTGCTTTTCGCATTAGTTCTATTTTAGCTTGGAACTGCCATTTTTACTTTTGAGTTCATTACTTTACCATTTGTGCATCTACATATTTGACAAGTTATGTAAATAAGTTACCACAATCACATTGACCCCAGAAAACTATTTTGTACAGCAGCTTGTGACCAGAAACGTTGCTGCTAGTGTAATTGAATGAGCAACGATTAATGGGCAATTGCCATTGGTGTTGGCACATGTCAGATTTTTAGAAAAAGCTATTGCTTCTTTATTCTAAAAATGCTATTAAAGCGCGATGACATGCCTCAGGATGCCGGTGTGCAGACTAGACTCATATATATGTATATAAAGTATATAGTTGTATTGCATAAAGATTTAAATGCATCAGCATATATAAATATTTATCGATCTATATGCATATATGTATATTGTATATACATATGTATGTATATGCATGATAGGTATGATGCTTTTAATTTTTCAAATTTCTTGTTAAATCGATACAAATTTATCCGCAGCAAATCAAATGAGATATCCACATCGCCAGCGATAAATTGCATGCGGCGACGAAAATATTAATTTAATCCCTCTTGTGATTTGTATGTATTTACAATTAAACATTTGCATTTACATATTTCGTCTGCAAATAATCGAAGTCATAACTCTAATTGCTTTTTGATTTATTGTATGATCGATTCGACCACTGACACTCACACTGATACACACACATACACACGCTTGACTTATTGTTTACATTTTAAATGAGTTGTCTGTAAGGCCCGTGGTTTTTAATTTATTATGGCTTGTATGATTAAATACCGCTAAATTCACCGTTGCACGCCTAAATACATTTGACAGCGCTCATATTTAGTGTCAAAGTTACGCGTGTAAGCGTGTGAAGGTGCACAAGTCATGTTATACCACTTGTTGGCATGTAAACTTATGATTAATATGGATTGAAGACAATTTTGACAATTGTTTTGAACTAAAAAAAAATTATGTACTTAAAATCTAGAGTGTTTCGAGAGATATGTTATGGATGTATATACTTCTTTTTTCGCGATGTTTCTTTAAACGTAGCTATTTTTTTCTAAACTTGAACTTTTTAAAATTAATTTAGGAATATTTTACATGTGCTGGACAGAAATTATTAGTCTTCAACCAAAATTTAGGCACAACAAGTTTATATGAATAAGAAATGGGTGTGCTGATATATATAAGTCAATTTCTTTACACAGAATTGCTCTGAGAGTATAGCTCTCAGAGGAATTGCCAATTTCCCTAAACAAAATTAACGGGTGATCCAAACAGATGTATTTTTTCAATAGCCTTTTTTTGACGGACTTGAGTCGTGTCAAGCTGTCATGTTGTTTTTGTTCACTATTGTTTCATCATAGAAAAACTTTCGTCTGACAACGTTTTCACGTTCTGTAAAGAATGCGCTGCGCTCAACTTATGATCAACATAATTGGACTACTGAGCGTACTATTCGCACCACCATCAACCATCTTGAGAACCCGCATTCATTATTGAATAATATTCAATCGAATAGACCACGTCCATCACGCAGTGAAGAAAATATCGCAGCCGTAGCTGAAAGTGTACACGAAGACTGTGGAGAGTCGATTCGGCGCCGTTCGCAACATCTCGAACTGACGCATGTATGTATGGACTTGGCGCATTTTACGTCGAGATCTTAAATTGATAGCGTACAAACTATAGCTTATGAAAGAACTGAAGCCGCTCGAACTTCCCAAGATCGCTTCTCTCCATGGACTCTTGAAAAGTTCCAAGAAAATCCGAGGTTTTGAAGTCAAATTTTGTGCAGCGATGAGGCCCATTTCTGGCTCAATGGATACGCAAACAAGACCGCGCCACTTCCCACAATCAATCAATGGATTTATTGAGAGAACACTTCGGTAAGCAGATAATTTCACGTTTATGGCCGATCGATTGGCTACCAAAATGATGTGATATCACACCGTTAAAGTTTTTTCTGTGGTACATATCCCCAAGTGAGAGATTTTTACTGTAGTTAAAATATGAAATTTAAGTTACAATATTAAATTTCAATAAATAGTACAGCGAATTGGAGAATAAATTCATAACTATTCAGCTGATGCACTATCTAAATATTTAAATGTTCAATTTTCATCGCTCGTGACTTTTATGTACTTTTCGATATTAAATTCACATGTTATCTGCTGCTTATATGTATTGTTTATATTTTTATGGCAATAATAATTATAAAATGCTTGTTTTTATTAGAAAGTATTTTCATAGCATTTTCCATTAACAATTAATTGTGTGAAAACTTGTAATTAATGCTTAGTAAAGTCGGAAAAGCGTGGGAACAAGCTTATTAAAATTTTATTAAATTTATAATTGATAATTTTAGCACTAGTTTGGGTGAGCTGTGAAAGCATTTTTTCAGCTTGAACTTGTAGATAAGTTGAAGTTTGTGATTTGGTTTAATCAGAGACTCATAACAGATAATAGAAATTAACAAAAATTTTTATAAGGTAATACGTTTCAGTGATAACTCTTTTATGTGATTTTGTTGAACACCTAATTGGGGAAGCGCCAAAAAACATAATTATATGCAGAGAAGTTAAAAGAGTAGGGTTATAAAGTGTTATTAATGGACGATGAAATATTGACATATCGATTATTATAATTAATAACTGATACAATAAAGTTTTATGGTAATGAAAGCATGCTCACAATCACGCAGTGCGAAATTTTCGTGAAATCGTTATATCCTAATATATGCAGCCTGCTATATATATTTCTGGCCTAGGCAACACTAAGTGTTGCCAGGTGCAATCTGACATTTCCATTGGAAAGTTTGACATTTTTTAGCATAACATCACTCAGAACGTTTTGTCATTTAATCGTGAATTCTTTTAATTACAGGGAATTAAAAAATTAATCTCTTCTTTCGACGTGGATTATCACGACAAGAGTGCATCGTTGAACTAAAATCTTTGTATAGCTATGAAGCACCATCCTCGACGCTCGCTCAAAGACGAATTCCGTGAAGGTCGTCCAAAAACAGCCGTTGTGCCAGAAAACATCGATGCCGTATGTGAACTGATAATGCAAGACCGTATTGTAACATACCTTCAGATAGAGGCATGCCTATGCATTTCTCCCACCAGCATACATCCGATATTGCATGAACACCTGGCCGTAAAAAAGGTTTGTTCTCGTTGGATCCCGCATAATTTGACAATCGCTCAAAAAAAGGCTCGTGTGGATTGGTGTAAAGAAATGCTGAAAAAATACGATCGCGGTGCTTCAAAAGACGTTTATAAGATCGTCACAGGTGACGAATCATGGATATATGCGTATGAGCCCGAAACAAAACAGCAATCGACCGTGTGGGTCTTCCAAGACGAGCCAAATCCAACTACTGGTCATGTGGCGACTGTTCCCCTTGAGCAACGTAGGACGGTCAATTCTGAGTGGTACCCCACCATTTGTTTGCCTGAAGTTTTCGGAGAAATTCGAAAAACGAACAAGAGAAGACGAATCAATGTGCACCATGACAATGCGAGCTCTCACACATCGGCTCAAACCAGCGCCGTTTTGACCGCCCAAAACGTCGAATTGATGGGTCATCCGCCGTACAGCCCTGACTTGGCACCCATTGACTTCTTTTTATTCCCACAAGTCAAGAAAATATTTCGTGGTCAACGATTTTCGTCGCCAGAAGATGCTGTTGAAGCATTCAAAAACCATATTTTGGAGGTGTCTCAATCGGAGTGGAAAAAGTGCTTCGAAAATTGGTTTGAGTGCATGCAAAAGTGTGCATGGGGGATGGGGAATATTTTGAAAAACAACAAAACCATTTTCGTTGATAAATATTCCTATTTTCATTATTAGGCCAGAAATATATATAGCAGCCCTCGTATTAAATATTCTCTCAAATTTTGAAATAGAAACTCAAATCGAACGGTCGCTACAGCGTTTCTTGTAGAAAGGGAACAGAGTGGGGAAGATTGCAACTCCAATCTTTAAACCGTTTTTCTCAGAATGTTGTTTTTCAAAATGGTTTCCACTCTCAAAGGAAGAGTTTTGAAGATATCTAGTTCCAATTTGGAGAGAACATTTTTAACAACATTCGCTATCGCGTTATCGAAGCTTTAATTTTTGTTTTGAAATCTTCCTATTTTTTTCTACGAAAAACTGTCGAAAAAAAGCGCCAAATTCGATACTTTTTGTTCAAACCGCCGCCATTTTGTCAAATTTCCAAAAAAAAAGAAGCTTCCATAGCGCAATAGCGACTTTCATACACATTAAAAACCTTTTTGAAATTTTTGGTTTACTAGATCAAAATTGCGGCCAAAATCGTGGACATCGTACAGGATATTTTTTTTACGTGTCAAATATCAGCGCGATCTGTCAATCAGTTTGTCTACACCAGCTGCTGAAGTCGGTACACCTCAGTCGAAAAGAATTTGTCTTAAATTTTGTATTTCCAACCAAATTTCGTCTGCGGAATTGTTGCGAATGTTAAAAAGGCTTACGCTGATTCAGTTTTATCAAAAACACAAGCCTACAAGTGGTATAAAGCCTTCAAAAACGGTCAAGAGATCGTTGAAGACATGCCTCGTTCTGGACGAGCTTGAAAATCGTCAGGGAAGTATCAGAGAGATGGCAAGAGAGCTCTCTCGTAAGCCCGTTTGAATGATTTTAGTGGATATTTTAAATATGAAACGCGTTCTTGCTCGATTCGTGCCGATAAAGATGATTTTTTCAAAAAGAGTACGATTGTGATCGAATTTAAAACCAAAAACGCAATGAATACCATCGATAAACCACCGTATTCACCAGATTGCCGCTTTGTGAAACCCGTTTTCAGTTGATCGAAGAGATAGAACAAAATTCGCTGAAGGAGCTGAAAGCCATCTCGAAAAGTGCTTATGAAAAGTTTATCGAGGAATGGAAAAATCGTTCGAATAAGTCTATTACATCTGGTGGGGTTTACTTTGAAGGCGACAAAATACCCAATTTCCGGGTACTTTTTGTCACAATGTAAATATTGAAAGAAGCAAACTAGTATTATTTTCAGTCAAATTTGCATATTTGCAGGTTCTATAAATTTAGCCAATTAACCATTTGCTTACAGGGTATCTACAAACATAAATTATTAATTGACTAAATTAAGCGTCTTCACTAAATTGTTTTCATATATTACAAATTAAATTTTTGATTAATTAAATGCTTTTTTTTGTTTTGTTTATTGAGTTTTAGGGATAGATATAATAGCATTAAATGCCAACTTAAAATTTTTGATAAAAATTTATTTAAATTATGATTAGTGTTGCTTTATTATTAAGGAAGACGCGTGATTAATCAAACTAATTGAACCGGTTATTTACTAAATTGAGTCAGCAAATTCTTTCGTTCGCTTTGATGATGATGACCAGTGAAAAATCGAATTTTATGCAAACTTCTAAAATAAAATGAGCGACTAGTTATTCGTCAATAGCATCGATCATGTGCTCATATTCAAAAAATTAGGCAACTCTATAAGCGTAAAACTAATACTGTTCAGACAAATTAATTGCACTGAAGCAACAATACAACAACACACACATACGTTATGTTATATTTTCACGCATTTTCGGCTCTCTCAAATGTCGGCTTAACTGTTGTTCTTACGCTTCAAATTTGGTATCATTCTAAGCTTTGCGATATCATCAAGTTCATCCCGTGCTTTGTCGCTTGACAAGCGCTTGACAGACAAAATGTCCACTTGTGATTATACGCGTAGCGTTCGAGACAACTGCCGATTAGCAGACAACAAGCAACAAGTTCTAGGTAGACAGTAGACCTGATGATTTATGACTTTAGAAATCTCAAATGCTAATTAAAATATTTATTTGCCAGAACCTACGCCTCACTGACTTAATAGAGTATGTTACCATCCAGTTTTTGACCAGCAACAACGGCAACAACCAGCAGCAGCGGCAGCTACACGTGGTCGAGAAGAGATACTGGTAATACAACTATGAGGTAATGAACGATTAGCTCTCTAATACGTTATTAATTTATGATGTAATACGAAATGTTTATTAAAAAAAATCAGAAAAAATGAAAACACGTCCGGCATGACAGCTAGAGTTTGTATTCATTAGAAAAAAGTTTTGTTTTAGTAATTACTATGCATTACGCATATGTTTGGGGTAGGTTTTGGCAGTAAGCCACTAGAGCGCGCTATCTCGTTGACTAACTGCTAACGAAACGGAATTTTAATAGTTCTAAACTATTTATATTTTGCCAAATGAAGCCTCTTCTCTATTTGAATTCTTAATAATCCTGTTATTGTTTACAACAAATATGGTATTACAAACGGACACTAATTATACGACCTTGAAAATACATGTGCTCATCGCTATATTTACTGGCGAAACATAACAAAGGAAAATAGCGAAAAAACACAAACTTTTATTTCTACTTTTCTTGAGTTTTAAGCGCGCCTCATTCAAATTGAAGTGATCACGTTTTCTGCCACCGAAATATGAGGTTAAGTGCCATTGAAATATAGCATAAGCATTAGGTGAACCACCTTACAACAAAAATTAAAGTAAGTGAGTACAATAATTCAGCGTTTGAAGTGCCTCGAAGGAGGCAAATATGCAGTATGACGCTGCTAGTTTCCTGGTTTCAAACGTAATTTATTACGTGTTAAAACTAAAGTGGCAAATAATTTATTTTTCCTATTGCAGTCACGTTGAAAACACACAATCTCTCAAAATTTTAGTGAGAAATAAAAACAGTTAATTAAGTACTCTACTCTGCTTTGTGCAAGAAAAACCATCACCACCACCAAGGACAGATGCGGCTGCACCATTAATTTCATTGTTTAAAAGTGTGTTTTACTAAATTCTTTTGAGGTCACGTCAGCATAAATGACGCCAAACGAACAGGTCGCTGAAATGAGGTCGTTAGTAAAATGAAAATGCGTGAGTTGGCAGCTCCATTTAAGCGGAAGCCACACATTTTACATAAATCTTTGAATATGAAGTGGAAATTCGTGCGTTGAGTGCCATTATTACTCACACCCGATTATAAGTGCAATCTTGTGGGCACTTTGAAACGGTATTTGACATTGTGTTGAGCGGTCAATTTAAAGATTGTGACTAAGCACTGGCATTCAGGGTGAATTTGCTGCATGAGGAAGGTCAATAAAGGTCATCATTGAAATAGACGTTTCTTTGAATGACCTTGAGATAGTAATTGTATAAGAAAAAAGCTACAAAAACGCAAAAATCCACTTAGAAAAATATATATGAGAATATATATAATAATCCACTTAACGAAAAATTTATAAATAGTTTCTGTAATGCTTGTAGTTTTTTTTTTTGAACAAAATGCTTTTGTTGATTGTTGATAATTTATATTATTGATCCAAAGCAATAACTACTGTTTAGCTGATAAAAATTATTATGCCAATCTCAAAAAATTCAAAACCGTTTTGTTGAAAAATTAGATTTCAGACTTAAGTTTTAATTTTCAGGGTTCTAAACTTTAATATGTTACAGGATCCATATTCTAAACTCAATCAGTTAGACCTGATTTGTTAAAAAATTGTGTATTCTCTCATAAAATTGGTAATAAAAGGTGCAAATAAGCTATAGCATCTAGGTTTTAACCTCAATCAATTAACTTCGAGTTTCTGAAAATTAATATTCTTACCTAAAATTTTTAATTTTCAATCTTCGAAACCTTATAACTTAGATAGAATTCATATTCTAATCTGAAAGAAACTTATTTTTGGCCACAAGTTTTTTGACTTCAGGTTACAAATCCAAATAAACTATAGATTATAGCTTATAATCTCAACCAATTAATTCTCAAAAGTCAAACTCTAATATTGAATTATTGATTTTCAGGGTTAGATACTTGAGAACTTAGATAACTAAATTTCTAATATCAACAAGTAACACTTGCTTTGCTGAAAAATCATATTTTAATCTCATATTATAGGTTTTAAAGATTGAGCTCCAAATATGTTAGATTATTTATATTCTAACCTCAATCAGTTAAACTCCACTTGCCAAAAAATTACATTCTAACCTTAAAATTTTCAATACTTTTACTGAAACTCTTAATATTTCAGAAAATTCACATTCTAATCTCAATAAATTGCACTTACTTTGTTAAAAAGTTATTAGTTTACAAACCTTCTTCTTCTTTATACTGGGTTATAAGATTTTACAAACCTAGATGAGCTAGATATTGCATATTCTCTCATCACCTAATAAGCCTTGAATTTCTAAAAAACAGAAATCTCAGAATCGAATTAATTTTGCCTAGAAGAAGTCTTAGTCCTAGTCTTAAACCACAACAGCTGAGTGATTTGGGTGTGAAACTCGGCTGTGTTAAGAACTCAAATAAATTAACAATTGTTAAAACTGCTTTGCCAGCTTTAGATTTCTTTCAGCAGTTCACAACAACATATAGAAGGGGAAAAAGAAAAAAACTCCCTTAGCACACAAAACAAAAATTTGAATGGCTATTCAATGTTTAAAAAATGTCAGCTCTTTTGTAAACTGCAACAATCACGACAATTGCGTGTCTTCTGTCTTCGCTTTCTTGGCAACAAATCACAGTTTATTGTCAAAAATAATACCAAAAACACGAAATATCTTAAAGGAAAACCCCAAATAACATTCCGGATTTCCTATGAGCCGGATGATCCAAATCAAATATGAATTTTTATACGTTGGACCTTCAGCGACAAAAAATTGAGTGATGAGAAAACCTGTATCTGACACGAGCTAAAATGCGCTGAGAATTGAATTCAAAGTCTATTTTTTACATCTACATAATTCTCATATTGTAGAGACGGACTGCGGCTGAGAGATATATGCACATACAAAGCCTTATAGTGGGTTTAGAAATTTCTCAACATTCGTCATAGACCATTAAAAAAGCTTGAGTGGCAACAGAATCGCACAAATAAATTTCTATTGCATTAGAAACGGCTGGGCAAGCGCTTGCAGCAGCAGCAGCAGCAGCAGCAGCCGTGGCTTGTGATCCGCATGGCGTGGGCTGTGGGCATTTCCTAATGCATGAATTGGAACACAATTGCAGCAGACAAAAGCCAAATGAATTGAATTTCTCACAGTGCCGACTGTGTAAGCGCCTAATAATGTGTTTCGCACAAATTAAACGTGTGAATCAGATACAACACACAGTTGGAATTAGCAATGAAATTACAAAATACAAAATACAACACGTTGGCATTTTCTTAAGGCATTGCTTGCGCTTAACAACCCCCGCTTTTGGTGCTGGTGGGGTGTTGTTCATTTGATATATTATTTTATTTTTATACCTTCAACAGTGTACATTAAGTTTGTCACGAATTTAATAATTTAAAATAAATTTGTAACACTCAGAAAGAATATGTGAGAGACCTTATGAAGTATTCGATTTTGGCATGTTCGTCTATGTGGGTTTTCTTAGTTTTTGAGGTATCGTTCTCAAATTTTAGTGATGTTTACTCCAAGCAGCTGCTGATTTGTCGACAACGCCGATAACGGAATACTATAGCATACAGCTGCCATATAACCCGGTCGGTCAAAATCAACTCTTTATATAAAAAAGTATTTTATTTGACAAGATATATACACGATATTTGCCAGAGTTTATTTTCCAAGTCATTGCTGCATTTTCTGAATAAATTGCTCAAATCGGATCACTATAGCATATAGCTGCCATACAAATCGACCGATCCTAATTAAGTTCTTCTATTGAAAACTTTTATATTTTTGTAGAAGACTCTTTACGAAACTTGGCACTTGCTTTTCCAAGGCACTGCTACATTTTCTGAACAAATTATTCAGATCGGATCACTATAGCATATAGCTTGCCATATAATGTCTTTTGATTGATCCAAATCATGATTAAGATCTTCATATTTTTTTTGTTTCTTATTTAATAATCTTAATTTGACTTGAAGGTTACCCCTGTGCAGGGTATTATAGCTTCGGTGCAATCAAAGTGAACTTCTTTTATTGTCTTTTTTTTTGTAATTTTACGCTTGTTTTGTTGGCATGTGTAGTGTTGTTGGCATTATAAGTGTTGTTGTATTATATATTTATTTATATATAAACATTTTTTATTTGCAATGCAATAATTTAAAGACAAATTACGTTTTAACAACAATGGCAATTGCTTCATTACAAAGTCAAGTTTAATTCTCGCCAACTTCCCTGTTCACATTATATTCGTTTGCTCGGCAAATTGTCTGCTACAAAAAGCCAAACCATGACTCTACACACACTTGAACGCTTGGCAGCCAATTCCCATAAGTGGCAGCGTAACAAAATCAAATTAAATACTAAAACAAAAAAGGTAGCAATATATAAAGTAGTATATATAAAAAATATATAGAAATAAAATAATACAAAAAGAACAGCAACAAGTCATCATCAGCGCCTACGACAATGCCCACCAACATGCTTGCGCACATATGTTTGCGGTATTTGCTCAAAATATATGCACTCGTCGAGGGTGATATTCAGCAGCGCACACCAGTTACATTTGTATTTACTCATTTATGCATGCATTTGCTTACTACATTACGCTTGAGCCCTTGTTGTTGTTGCTTATGTGTTTGCTTTTGATGTTTGTATGCCTCCGTTTGGCGAGTTCACAAGCGTGCGGCAATTGGGTTTCTTCGAATTCTTTGTAGATTCAAATTTTTACAACAAAAAAAAAAAACAACAACAACAACAACATAGGTTACATGCACAAATATATACATATGTATTTGCAGCAGCATGCACATGTTTAAAATGTGTGTAAGTATGTGCACAAGTCGCTGCAGACGTTTGCATACAGAACAAGTTCGTTGCTTAAGTCTTTCGTTTGCCAGTGACCGATCAAATTGTATGCGCACACAGCGCACACGACGCACGTAGACATTTGCAAATTGTTACGAAAGCAGCATTTAAATAAATTTCTGATTAAAAATCAATGCGTAAATCACGGAATTTCATAATCACTCGCTTTTCCCCTTTTGTTTATAATTTTTAAGTATTGTTTTGCTTCCGAAAACTATGAGCCATGCTAATGGAATTCAGTGCGGTTTTTTGTTAATTTTTTTTGGTATGAAAAACAATGAAATAAATTAGAAATAATAACCTTTGAACAACTTAGTTCGGCGTGAGCATTTTAGATGATTTCTGTGGTTTTTGAAGTATCGATTTCCCCCCTACGGCTTGCTTTAACATATGAAACAACTACTTTATACACCTATGTATATAATATGTATGTATACACATATCTATTGTTTGCTTACGAATTTATAAAATATTCTTTTGTATTTCAGCGCGTATTTTAGACCAACAACCTCTCGACCTTTTAAAATAACAAAAGCAAGTAAGTAGGTTACTTATTTGGAATCAGCTGAAAACGTATATTGACTATTTTTGTTGTTTTTCTTGTTATAGCACAATAAAATATACGGGATATAGATTATAGAACTATGCTGAAAATACCGTATTTGTTTTATATAAATTCAGACCTACTGTGGGTACGAAATCCAATTTGTCTTTAGACCAGGATAGATAATTAAAAAACAAAACAAATTGCCAACAGATAGTACAGAATTGAAAATTTTGTTTTTTTAAGGTTTCTACCTTAATATTTTAAATAAAAAAATACCATGTGGTTGGAACATAAGAAAGCATATTTAGCCCAAATTTCATAAAAGAGAAAAATTTTGTACAAAATAAAAATTGAAAATCGAAAAACTTGAATATTTGAAATTTTTCACATGAATTTTGAGGTTATATAAAAAAGATGTCAATACAAAAGTTTTAGATATTTTTATTACCCACAACTTTGTCATATAACTTTTTTTATAGGACTCGTAGATTTGCCGGAAATTGAGTTAAATCATTTTTAATCCTTAAAAATTCAACCGCGCCTCTCCCCTTCCTCCTCCCGACCTCAGATCGCCCGCAAATTATTTTACTCTAATTTTTATATTTTCTTCTTTCGTTTGTAATGGCTTTCAAGCTACTTTGCATTTCTTCCACTTTTTACCATTTTCAAGGCTTCTGCACTGGTCTACTTCATTTGTTGTTGTTGTGAATATTTTTGCAAACTGTTTTAATATATTTTTGTAATAATTTGCATTTAAATAACACGAATTTCTTTTACGCTTTGCTACTTATATCATTTTCAAAACTATAAAAGGGTGGCAACCACGCTTTAACTTTTAACTAAACTGCTGCTATTGAAAAAAAACAAAGTTTGTGCATATACGCCACGGCAAATTTTTAAAAATATTAATATTTTTTCATAAAAAGTTACTTTTCAGAATAGGTGGCAACTACACAAAATAATATTTCTGCTTTTTTTGCAAATATTGTAAAATCAAGCAATTTTTTTTCTACATTGAGGGGAGTATTATAGACATCATAAGAGTAGGTCTTAACATGACTGATATCTAAAGTGCTTAAAATAAGCCAATCAGTGGTTATAGCCGTCCAGAAAAGGTGACCTATTGTCCCTATATCACAAGTCAGGGCACAATAAAATTTTGACGGATGCAAACGCACGTCCTATGATAACACATACGAAAGAAACAAACACTGGACACCAAAGAATGCATTTATAGAAATAAATAAGCTTAGTAGAAAAAAGAATGCCAGAAGAGCACTTATTGACATTGGCTATATCGCAGCGTAAAAATAAAAACCTGCATTGTCAGTATAGAATTTTAAGGAACAGTTGAAATTCGCCAGAGAGCAACGAAATTAGATAGTAGATGGCTGGAAGCTTGTAATCTGGTCAGTCGAATCAAAATTTAATTATTTTCAACCAGTTGGCAAACAATGTTGCTGGCATTGCCCTTAGGGATAGTGAAGTATGGTGGAAGGGTCTTGATGGTATGGATTTGCTTCACATACTGGATGTAGTACTTCTACAAAATTCTATGGAATAATGAGGAAAGAAGACTATCTGCGTATTTTTCAGACCGCATACCCGATTTTGTAGAAAGGAGTGCTTGACGTAAAGAAGAAGTCATATTTCTACAGGATGACGATCCAAAACTTGAAGTAATGGCTTGCCGAACTAAATTTCTTATTGATGCAGTGGCCAGCTCAAAATCTTGATCTCGATCCGAATACATGGTCAATCGTCAAATTAAGGTCCGGACAACACAGATCAATCCCAACGAATCTGGACGAGCTTTGGCGAGGGGTACAGAATAATGGCATAGCCTTATAAATGAATTTATACAGAAATTGTTCAAAAGTATGCCAAACCTTGTACAAAGTATTTTGTGTAATAAAGGGTTAAGAATTAATACTAGAAATAAGCTCTTTTCTGAAAGTTTCTGTATAGTGCAAAATTGAGTACATATGAGTTGTTTTGGTTTTATTTGTTTTTTCTTAGAATTCGATATTTTATTTTTTTATATTATTAGCTATTTTTTTCGGAATTGAACATGAACTAAAGGGATAATAAGCTTTTCAAAAATTCTTTGCTACTTCTATACTAATTCAGATATAAACACACGAAGCACTGACTTGTACTCATTTTTCCCCACTGTATATAAGATAAGATTCTTTTTAATTTTTTTTTTTTTCAAAACCTCTCTCTTTACACATTAGTTTGAAGTTATGTAAATAGCTATATATATACCTAACCCATCTTTTCAATCATTTGTTTATATTTGAATCTAAATTATTTTTCGATATTTGTATCTGAATTACTTTCAAATGACTTACTTGTGCCTTCAACGATGGATTCGAAAAGTAGCCATCCAAGCATTGTCCCTGCAAAACACATTGTTTGCCAGCGGAGCATTTTAGAATCTCCTCAGGTGGTAAATATGTGGGTCCTTGGAACGGTGATGCCTGCCGACTGATAATTGCATGCTCCAAAAAGATATTTGTTGCCGGATTTATTGCGTTCGATTTGCTTGGGTTCGCCTTAATGCCATTCTGATATTCACCATTGAGGAACATATTCGACGAATACTGTGCGAAGCTGGCGCCACAACACAGTGTGACCGCAAGGCCGAGCAAAATATGCTGACAGCGCAACATTGTAGTTTTCTAGGTTAAGTAATTTAAGGCGCCCAAATATAAATGCAGAGGCTGTAATGAAAATAGAGAGAGGGAGAGAGAAAAGAGGAAATAAATATAATTTGCTATATTTTAAAATAAGGTTAAAATTTCAGCTAATAAATAAAATATTAGCTAAATTATTTAACAATGTTAGGCTATGATCACATTGGAATCCAATTAAAAATTCAAAGTGGTCTATTATTTACCCATAAAAATGCAAATTAGGCCTACAACAACTAGTTGTTTGAGTCTTAATAATTTATTCAAGACTTCGTACATAACGGTAAACAATTATATGCTTTTATCTTTCAGCGATTGTCTATTGTGGTGTTAGAGTACAGTTCAACCTCGATAAGCCGAACTAAGTATTACGAGCTAAGTGTTTGTATATTCGGGAACTAATTTATACGTGACTTTGAAGTATTTAAAATTTATAAAATTTAAAAATGAAAAAAATTTATAATGTATTATGTATGTGTATTAATATTTTCGCAACATTTTTTATAAAATTTATAATTTTGAAACATAAAATATATAATATATAATAAAATTTATAATTTTTAAACAGATGGCAAGACAGTCAAAACATTTTATGCCTAATTTTTTTATTTTGAATTTTAAAATATTTTCATATTTATTTTCACATATATGTACATATATCCCATTAAAAGTTTTAATATTTATTTTTTTAATTTTATTTAGGTGGCAATTTTTTTCATTAATTTTTCAAGTATGATAGTTTTTATCAACTTTTAAATATTTTAATATTTCCGGGGAAATAAATCTTTAAGATCAAATTTTTCTGATTTCAATCAGGTGGCAACTTTCCAAAAAAAAATTATTTGGAAACAATTTATTTTGTAAAATATTCATTTCATAATATATTTTCCTATTTGAGAAATAAAAGTTTTAGTATTTAATTTTTCTTATTTCATTCAGCTGGCAACTATTTACAAAATGTATTTTGTTTTATTCGTTCCACATATGTATGTACTTATATGTGACCTGGTCTACGGAAAGGGGGCTTAGGTGTCAAAAAAAAGGAAAACAATTAATGAGATAACGAGAAACTGACGATTATTTTTAGCAGCTTTTCCAAGAAAACTAGTTTTCGCACGTTAACTCCCTTTTCGTAGACCAGGTCACATATAATATTTTTCATCAATAATAGTAATAACTTTCAAATATTTTAATATTTCAAGGGAAAAAAATTTTTAAAATTAAATTTTTCTTATTTCCGTCAGGTGGCAACTTTTGAAAAAAAATATTTTGAAAAAATTTATTTTGCAAAATATCCATTTCGTAAAATATTTTCATATTTGTTGTTTCAAGGAGG
Organism: Bactrocera tryoni; assembly: GCF_016617805.1. Taxonomy (NCBI): domain Eukaryota; kingdom Metazoa; phylum Arthropoda; class Insecta; order Diptera; family Tephritidae; genus Bactrocera; species Bactrocera tryoni. The sequence continues at coordinate 29,533,881 of NC_052501.1, forward strand.
TGGCAACTCTGGTAAAATAATATTAAGCATTCATTTATTCCATTTTATATTTATTTCCTTATTTGCATACGATTGTAAATTATATTTTTCAAACAGCTGGCAACTTTTCAAAAAATGTGCAAACAAATGTTTCAATTAGGCAGCGTACGACCTTTTGTTGGTTCAAAAAGTTGTACATACATATGTGTGTGCTTTTGTTGTAAATAATTTTATGCCGCTGTTAACTGTTTATTTTATTTCATTGTATTTTATTAGTTCCTCTATTAAATTCCAACACCTATGCACATTTGCATATTCACATACAAAATACGCGCACGCCAAGCGCCCTTTCTGTTGCTGTAACAGTTATGTAACGGTTCGCTTATCATATTAATTTTACATTAATTGCCTTAATTAAATTTATATACTACCGTAAGGAAACTGGATCTGGACATAACCCGGATAATCGAAATTCAACACAGCGGCTAAGCAGTTGATTTGATAAATGAACGCGATGAACTGTGTTGAAATCTCAAAGGCCATAATTTAAAGCAGATTTCTTCAACAGTGAAATATTGAAGGCGAAAGGTAAACAAATTAATTTGTTATCGCACCGAAATTAAGTTGTGCCGTGAAAGTCTTTGAAATGCACAAAAAGTTAATAAATTATTAAAGTATTTTGGGTTTTCCCGCTTGTTTTTACTTTCAAAGTATTAATTGAATGTTCAGCTAATAAATATACCCGAAATGCCCCACAGCTAATTTTCACCCAACCCGCTGTGATGCACGTACATACATAAGCGATTGTGTGCATAGTCAGCTGAGGCGCATAGCTGAGTGAGTGTGTAATTAATAATGATTAGTGAACGGAAGGTGCTTGGGGTACCTACAATTCATCTATTGGCAATGAAATATCGATTAAATGATCGTTAGTGAGTCTGCAAGTTGAAAGTTGGGCAAATTAAGTGGCTTTGTGGAAAAAGTGGGACGTTGGTGAGCACATAAGTGCGGCCTAAAACTGTCAGCGCTCTGTATTCCACACGCACTTAACAAGACAAGTGTGCGCGATTTCTTGTATTTTTGTATTCTTTTATGCCTTAATTTTGTTTTATTATTTTTATTTATGTTTTGAGTGAGCACTTCTGGCAGCCACTACATCATTGAGTGACAGATTAACTACTAAAAGTGGCAGGAGGAACCATACATGCTGTGGAGTAACAAATAAGGTGTGAACACCGCTGCAAAAGTCAAGCGTTGCTGGTGTTAAACAAGAATTTCACAATTTCCAAACATTTTGATCGTTATCAATCAGAAATAACGGCTGCTGTGTGTGTGTAATAGGGTGTGTATTAATATTTTCGCAACATTTTGCCAGAATTTTTTCATTTAATAAAGTTTTAATAGATATTTAATAATTAGTAAATATTTAATGATTTATTCTTAATGAAAAATAATATGTTAGAAAGATTTCCATTATTTTAACTATCATCCTAAAATAGAGTTTAGAACAAATATAGCCATTTTTACACATTTACATTTGCTGTTTAATTTGTCTTACAATTTATTATATTGTATTGTATTGGGATAAATATTTAATAAAATAAAATAATAAAATAACGAATTTTGTAACATGCAAAAGGAAACTGTTGACTCTAAAAATATATATTATATACTATATATATCTTTATATATAAAAATTACGTGTCACGTTGTTTGTCCGCGGTGAACTCCTAACCTACTGAACCGATTTTAGTAAAATTTAGCACACTGTGCCCAGTTCGAACCAATTTAGAAGATAGGATAGTAAAAACCATTCATAAATAAAAAATACAGTGACAGCTCTATTAAATGGACGCTCTGTTAAGCGGAAAACTCTATTAACTGGACAGAAATGCTAGTAACCAGACATTGAGAAAGCAGCCTTAGATTCGATATTTTTTCCAATGAAATTTATTTTTGTATGAACATATTCCAAATTAAACTTCAAGTACAATCCATTGGATTCTTATAACGACAAAAACGTTTACGCCTTTAATCGTAAATAAAATTTTCACTGTATTGAGTAGTTTATTATATGAATAACAGTATAAAATGTATACATCAAAACGCGTGGCCGGATCCACTAGTGCACATATATATATTAATGATCAGCATGACGAGCTGAGATTTTGCTATATCCGTCTGTCTGTGTATATACGTGAATCTTAGTTTTTGAGATATTCATCTTAAATTTTGAACACTTTTTTTCCTCCTGAGCGGCATAAGTTTTTATTGGACAAGAGATCTTCACGAAATTTGATATGGGTTATTCTCTAAGGCAACGCTACAATGCCCAAATAAATTTTTCAGATCGGACCACTATACCATATAGTTGACGTACAAACTAACTGCTCAAAATAAAGTTCTTCTTTGGAAAATGTTTTCAATTGACAAAATAGTCAAATGTCGGTTGTCTTTTAATACAAAGAAGATATATTATATTTAAATGCCTTTCGATCGACATACAAATTCATTACATTAATATTGGAATATGCAAAATTATAGATTAATACTGTTTATTAGGGCACCCAGTTGAGTTGAGCATTTGAGTTGTCGATTGTATTGTTATTTATATAAAAAATTTTAAAAAATATATATGTGACCTGGTCAAAAAATCAATTTTCACTTTTTAGTTGATTCGGATGGATTGTTTATTTTTAACAGCTGTTTCCCAGAAAACTAGTTTTCGCACGTTAGCTCCCTTTTCCCTTTTCGTAGACCAGGTCACATATATAAATAGTGAACAAACCTAATTAGTGCTCTTTTAAGAGCTTTTTTTAATTTATATGAAACATATGAAATACATACGTACATATGTATATGACACAACTGTGTATGTGAAAGCGCAAACAAAAAAATAAAAAATGAATAAATGCAAAATAACGAAAAAATAATAATTCAGAAAAATATTATAAAAATCTCTGCTTATTTTTTAGATTTTTTTTAAACAACAGTCCACAAGTTTAATGTATTTCCAAAAACCAAACAAAAAATAAATGGATAGATAAAAAATAACAGAGAAAATAATTTAAAAAATTGTAATAAAAAACTTTGCTCGTTTTTCAATTTTTGTTTTTTTTTTTCAAATAAAAATCCACAAGTGAAAGCGCGAAAAATAAGAAAAAATAAATGAATAAATAAAAAATAACAGAAAAATTAATTAAATAAAATAATAAAAATCTCTGTTTTTTTCCATACGTTTTCAAAAAAAATCCACATGTTTCTTGTATTTCTAATAAAATTGATGAATGTATGCTTTGTTAATTAACTTTATAAAAAGTTTATGACATAATTATCGTAACCCATCGGTATGTCTTCATTATTTTATGTTTATATTTATTTATTTTTTTAATTTTTAATTAACTGAGTGGTCATTTATTATAATCAAATTGGCTTATTAACTTTTTAATGTTTGTATTATAATTAAAAATATTTTATTGCGGTAAATATGTATATAATTCCAGCTGATAATTAAATTAAAATTAAAATACAAAACTACATATATTTTTTAAGCAGCAGCACACTCATATGCAAGCGTATACGAAAAAAGCCTGCAATCAGTTACTTTTTCTCATTTTATGAAAGAAATAATTAAAAACTAATTACAGCCTGCGCTATCCTACTTTATCTGCCACAAACGTTATTTATGATCTTTTAACAATAATATCTAAAACTCAAAAATTAATTAAAAACAATTTAATTCCATTAAAATATAGCACAACCAGCATATAGTCAACCAAACTAGATTGTGTTATGGAATTAAATTATATTAAATTAAATTTTTGCCAAAAAAAGGCCCTGTCACTGTTATACTTGTAAATATATAACTGTATTTTTTAATATTTTTACATTTTTTAAAAGTTTGTATGTATGTGTATGTATGTATGTGCGGTTTTATATAACAAAAGGAAAAAATTCCACAACTAGAATACTTTTAGTATTTTAATAATAATCACCAATAAACAATTAATTGGCTTAAATACACATATACAAACGTAGACGCACACATATATATGCGCACAAAAAGAATACACAATATACATATATACGTATATATAAATCATCTGTTCTACCAATGCCTCATTATCTCAAAGCAACTGGCAAAAAAACAAGATTGGATTCAGGCAGAGCGGACAGACAGACCAGACGAACCGACAGACTATAAGATAAATGGACGGACAGACAACCTTATAAATGCGAAAAGAGTGTTAAATTTCTTATTAAGTCAAACTTAAAAATAGCCATGCATAAACAGGTGTGTGTGCTTTTGTGTGTGTACAATAAAAGAGAATACCATAGTTATTACTACATTTGGTGTGATTGTCTCGAAAATGTTTACGCTTGAATGTAGATTATTTAAAATGAGTAGGAATCAAATATTGTTTACGATGCGCAGCTATTCTAGCAACAAATTATGCAAAAACAACGACAACACACTTGACTATTAAGCATATTACTCAACTACTACAAACACAACTACAAACTTATAAGCTTCGCTGAGTGTGCGCGTGTGTGTGCAAATGTGCGAATGACAATTTGTTAAAAATTTTTGCCATTTGATTTATTGAGTTAAATTAGAATTCAAATTTTTTTAATTCCAGTTTCGCACAAATTTCAACTTTCTATTTCTATTAAAATGGCTTTAAGGGAAAACCTCTTCAAACAAAATAACATATTTCGGCAATTATGCCATATTGTATATATACATATATGTATATATGTACATATATACATATAAACAAATTAATATAATTAAGTTTATATGTTTTTGGTTTTATTTTGTAAAGACCGTTATAAGCGCTAAATAATTCTGTTTATTTATTTGTTTTAGCAATAAGTTGGAAATGGGACAAATTTGTCATTTGTTATTGGATTAACAGCATTACAAAAGCTTATTTGTTGTTTTTGACCTTTTTAGCTATTTGATCGCGATTTTGGTAACTTTCTACTATGCGTGTTCTTTTGACTCATGCGCATATTTTTTTGGTTTCTTAATATTTCATAATTTTTTAATATTTATTTAACGTTGACACATACGCCATGGAAATTTCTTTGCTTTTTTGAGTATCTTTTGTCATTTTATTTTTTTTTTTAATACTGAAAATAAATATATCCTATATTTTTTTCTTCAGTGTTTCTTTAATTTATGTTAGATCATCGACTACTGAATTTTATTAGAATTTAAGAATAGAAAGTGTCGATTTTTTACTTGCCACAGTTAGGAAAAATATTAAACCATTTTTTGTGTTTGCGCGCAAATTATGCTAGGAAAATTAAAATTCGTTGAATTATTAATACCAATTTTTTAATGGAAATTACTACAAGTAAGATCCCTGTTACGATTGGGCTTATAACCTAACCTAATGAAAATTATGAACAAATTTCAATATAGAAAATTTTTTTTAAACAAATTTATTACAATTTTAAAATATAACATAAGATTTTAGTTTATAAAAATTCATAAATTTTCATTATTAAAAAATAAGAATTTCAAAAGATATTGTTAAAAAATTTAAAATGAAATTTTAATATTCAAAAATTCTTTATCTTAAAATTTATTGAAATTTTAAAATTAATTTATCATTTAGAACACAAAAGTTCATACGATTTTCATTATTAAAAATGAACATTTTAAAAGTATTTAAAAAATTAAAAACATTTGTAAAAACACACTTAAAACGTTTATTAATATTTACATTATTAATTATTTTTGAAAGTCTTGATTTTTAGTAATAAATATTTCAAAAATAATTAAAATATTAAAAGTGTAAAAAATTACAAAAAAATTTAATATTATATGTAAAAGTTATCAAATATTTTAAAATACAAAATTTTTTAAAGCTATATATATATATTCAGTATTTTTGAAATAAAAAAAAAATGTGTAATTAAAAAATTAAAAAAAGATAGATAATAAAAAATTAAGAATTTAAAAAATGACTGATAACATAAAAATTATGAAATGTTGTAATTTTTATTCTTTGAAAATTTTTAAAACAAAAACTTAATATCTAAATTTTTTTTAAATTTTTTTGTTGTATTCAAACTATTAATTTATTAAAATTATTATAATTATTAATTATATTTTTCTATTCTAAAATTTATTGTTAATTTGTTTTACTTTTTAATTTTATTTTTTCCATATTTTTATTTTTTAGAAAAATTATCCCTTTATAGGTGAACTAAATTCATAAATCATCAATAAAAAAAATTTAAAAATATTATTCAGTAGTTTTGAAATAAAAAAAATGTGTAATTAAATAATTAAAAAAAATAGATAATTAAAAATTAAGAATTTCAAAAATGACTAATAATATAAAAATTATGAAATGTTGTAATTTTTATTCTTTAAAAATTTTTAAAACAAAAAATTAATATAAATTTTTTAAAATTTATTGTTATATTCAAAATATTAATTTATTAAAATTATTATAATTATTAATTATATTTTTCTATTCTAAAATTTATTGTTAATTTGTTTTACTTTTTAATTTTGTTTATTCTATATTTTTATTTTTTAGAAAAATTATGACTTTATAGGTGAATTAAATTCATAAATCATTAATAACATAAAAATTAATAAATGAAAAATTTCTAAAACGAAAAAGAGAATATCTGAAAATTTTCAAAATTTGTTTTTAATATCTTATTAAAATTTATAATAACTTTTTTTTTAATTTGTTAAGTATAGTTTTCTATTCTAAAATTGACTAATGATTTCTATGTTTTAAAAACTTATGTTTTTGTATTTAAATATTTACTTAAATATATTTGGATATTAAATTTCTTTAAAAAAATAAGTTTTTAACACAATTTTCAATATTAAAGAACAAATTATATATGAAAATATTTTTCAAATATATATAAGTCATCAATTTTAAAAATTTTCAATTATATTTATATTTTTAGGTATGAAAATATTAAATGTCAAGGCGTTAAGAGTAATAAAAGAGTTAAAAAAAATTGTTACTGTTTTATTATATTTAAAAATAAATTGTAACAAGTAAAATACTTTTTTCAAATGTCAAAAATCTTCTTCAAAAAGTCTCGCCATTTTCTGATTTTCAAAAAAAAAATTATAAGTTAAGTATTTTTTTAACAAATTGTAAATTTTTTTTGAAAAATAATATCTATTGCTAATAATAATAAAAAAGGAACATAATTTTATATTTTTGGAGCCCTTTTTCAATTATTTTCAAATATTATTTTGATATAATTTGCAAGTAAAAATTTTAATATTTTTCTTGAAGGTGTACTAAATGCAGAAAAACACATTTATTGTGGATATTTTTTCTTCGAATCGCTATTTTAAATAAATAGAAATCATGGAAGGTACCAATTAGAAATAAACTCTTTGAAAAGCATGAGATTTATCGAACGATGAACAAAAATTTCAATAAAGTTATTATCTTTACTATAGACCGAGAAATACACACAAACACTTGTATATTTAATACTTTGGAAAGGAACTAAATTTCTTCAGGTCCTGAGTTGAGCCATACTTCGCAATTCAAACACTAATCAAATCGCTTTTGCCAACAAATTGTACTGCAAGGACATACATACAACACTTAATGAACTGTTGTTGCATTTTTCTTACGCTGATTACACTTTTACACAAAAACAAAAAACAAAACAAACTCAAATAATTCATGGTTAATAGGTCACAGCAAAGAAACGTTGCAATAATTGCGCTCGAGGAACACTGCACCTAAACAAAATCTCCACACATGCATACATATGTACATAGATAAATGCAAATGTATTGTTTTTTACTACTTTATGAACCACATTTAATTTTATTTGACGCTCACGATTATTTCAGCGCTAATTATAAAACATTTCGACAACTACGAATGCGGTCATAAATCACCAAAAGTCATAAAAACAATTTCACTATACAAACAGAGATATATGTTATATGTGTGTGCGTGTCGATAATGTCATAATCGCATGTCCTTCGTCAATTATGCACATACATGTATACATGTATGTATGTATGCATGCACTCCTGTTGTGATGTAACCACTGTGTGGATCCTCTACCGGATCTGCTGCACTAAAACACTGATATCCGTTTGATTTAGTTGTTGTTATTTTTGTAATTAAATACTCAATAATCAATCTTCAACTATTTTCGTTTAATCAAAGTCTTTTCCATCTACATATAGTATTGTATGTACACAGTTGTGTTGGGCGAATTAAAAACAGAAATTTTTTAAAACTCACTTGTTGTTGTGTTTGTTTGAAATTTTTCTTGATTTTGCGAAAATACTTTTGATTTCAACTAAATGACACGATCGCACAAACAGACCACTTGTTTTCGTTTGTATCAATATTTTCGTAAGATCTGCCTTTTATACGCCACACCGGAATTTTGTGGGTGAGCAGCGCTCACAGCACAGACGTCTGCATCATCATCGCAAACAACATCATCATCATCATCGTCTTCAACGGCGGCAGCGGCAACGGCAGCGGCAGCGGTTGACATGCCACAAGTTTACGGCGCCGAAAATACCACTGCTGGGAGACTTAAACAAAATAACAGCAACAACAACACAACTGAGTGGTATAGACCACTTATTCAGTCGACGAAAATTATTCGCTCCAAGCTTTGTTGGCGACAGATCGTTAACAACCTGAAACTGAAAGTCATTCTCGCGCTCTCTTAGTGTATGGCGTTGGAGCAGTGTCGCGCTCTTTGTGAGCGTCTTAGATACGCTTTGTATATATTTGTGTGCTTACCTGCGAATATATTCGTTGAGCAAACTATTTACATTAATTAATCTGTTTTACGGATGCTTTGCTAGCCAAATTCCACCAGCCACATACACACATACATATATGCGAAAGAAGATGCGCATATGTTTCTGTGCGTGTGTTTATGTGTTTGTGGGTTTCTATTACTCCTTTGTAATAGAAGTTTGCTGTTGATTCCGATTCCATTTAATTAAATTTAAACATGTCAACAAGTATTGGCAGACTAACTGCTCGCTGTCTTGACAGTTCTATATAATATTTACATGTAAACGTACATACATACATATTTATGTAATATTAATGTAAAATTATTTAAAACAGCTCAACAAAATTACAAATTTATTGTTATTTGCTTTCTTCTTTAAACTATTTTTTGTTTATGGTAGTAGAAGTGTTGCTAGTGCAGCAGAAGATTTTCCAAACTTTTTTCTGTGAAAACTTTTAAATTTATTGTTGCCAAAATTTGTACACATATTGTGGTATGTTTTAACTCTATTATAAGACTTGGTAGTAGCAAAAATATTTATTTGGAGAGGAACTACAGCTGATCTCCGGGAACTCCTCTCAAAAAAATGTTTTACGGTGATCACTATATTTCTGAACTGGATTCTCTGAAATTAAAAAACCAAACAGATTTCGTTGAAGTAATGTTAAGTCCAGTAATTAATCGAAGGAATAAGCATAATAAATTTTTTGACAAAATGTCGGTTTCTAAAAAAAAATTCGATATTTGGACAAAATTTCTGCCTTAAGACTTAAGACTCTCGTGTTAAAATTTGAGACTAATCGGTGGCTAAATGTTGGTCGCCGACTTTGAAAACACCATTTTGAGAAAAGCGCGTTTAAAGTCCAAGCACTCTGTAACGGCTTTTCATATTTGCGTTTAACTACGAAAATATTCACTGGAACAATATGACATTTTCTGTGTGTATTCTTAAATATATGTATGTATGTAGATTAAGAAAGTAAAATAAAAAAATTATTTTTTGAAAATTCTATCTGTACATAACCCCTTAATTTTTTGTATTCTTCGGCAAAGTGTAGCATCACAGACTTTGTTCGAATAAGTTCATTTGATTTGATTTCACAGACTTTGTTCGAATAAGTTCATTTGCTGCTACTGCAATTCCAACGGGACTTCTTGTGGGATTTTGTATGACTGTCTCTATTAATTTTCGACATTCTCTTTGAGTCATCACCGCTTTCCGCCCCGTCCTCTTTAAGCTGTTGTAGCACTTATTAATCTCCTTCTTTTAAACTAAATTGAAAATCGTGTTTCTTGAAATTTTGTAGCAATTCCCTAACTCCGAAGCTGAAACGCAACTTTTAAACTTGGTAACAATCTCCGAACGAGTTTCAATTGACAATTCCTTTATTTTTGGCATTTTATTTATAAATCTTAAGTTTTTAAGCACGTTCAGTTTATTAAGAGCATGTACCAAGCCTACGTTGAGCAACACCAAAAGCTCCGTCAGAATCGGGAAGGACCTCTCCGAGCCATTCGATACCAAGCGAGGTTTCAGACAAGGCGATTCCCTATCGTGCGACTTTTTCAACCTGCTTTTGGAGAAAATGGTTCGAGCCCCAGAACTAAATAGGGAAGGTACCATCTTTTATAAGAGTGTACAGCTGCTGGCGTATTCCGATGATATTGATATCATCGGCCTTAACACCCGCCCCATTAGTTCTGCTTTCTCCAGACTGGACAAGGAAGCAAAACAAATGGGTCTGGAGGTGAACGAGGGCAAGACAAAATATCTCCTGTCATCAAACAAACAGTCGTCGACTCGCGACTTGGCACTCACGTCACTGTTGACAGTCATAAGTTTGAAGTCGTAGATAATTAAAAAAGCAGTAAAGAGGAAGACCTCCACTCCGTTGGAAGGACCAGGTGGCGTCACGTAGCAAAAAGAAGAAACGACTGGCGCGCTGTTGTTAACTCGGCAATAATCGCGTAAGCGTTGTCTACGCCAATTAAGAAGAAGAAGATGTACAATAGATATAAACCACTGCTTAGGTTAGATGGCTGATCAAAGATCGCACGTGGGCTGCTGTATATAGTCCTTTGTAAAGCCATAGATAAGAAAAATTCCTTAGTTCGAACTTATAAATTAGCATAAAGCTTTGTAGCCAATACACATTTGTTCAAGCGTTTAATTTCCATTTCGCCAATCCGGTGGGATGTCTGAAGGTGTGCGCTCCCTAGTATTTGAGTCTTGACCTCCCAACCGTAGGACGGTCAGAAAGAAACTGTTGAGTTGTTTCCACCCCATCTTCTTCCATCGCTTTGACTCAAACCAAATTAAGGAAAAACTGATAATTTGCAATGTGAAAATACTTTTGTCTACCTCTGTATATGTTAAAATGGTTCGATCTGTACAATACGTTTGGAGGTGATAGCGGAGCGTTGGAAAATAAGATATGCCGAAATTCGTGAAGATATCTTGCCAAATTAAAAACTTTAGTATACAAGGACTGGAGTATTACCGATCTAAACACTTTCTTTGTTTCGTAAAGATAATTTGTCAAATTAAAAGATTTTTCATACAAGGACTTGAGTTCGATCGGTCAGTTTATACGGCAGCTACATATGTATATGTTATAGTTCTCCGATGTCGGCGGATCAAAATGAGCAGCTTCTGGAGCAGAAAAAAGCTTATATCACAGCTGGTCTATGCTTGGTATTGGGATACCGTACTGTTTCAGGTAAAGCTGTATCGGAATAAGTGGAACCACACACGTTGAATTACTGTCAAGTGAAAAATAGAAACTGTGAACGTTGAAGAAATAAGGACCCTACACTACTACACAGATGTTATCCGAGCACGGATATTTTAGGAAATAGTGGGAAAAGCCGAAGAGCTATCTTGTATATATAATGGTCCGATTGAAGGTGACGCTGAGCATATGTTTTTCAAATACCCACGCTGGCAATGCGGACGAAATTAGGCATAACTATTATTCAAAACGATGAAAACTAGAAGAACGTGAAAAATTACATACGAAACTTACGACGGTTTAAAAAACGGGGCCTGGACTCAGGCAAGAACATGTAAACCTTAAGACGAGTAATATGGAGCATTACCATGAAGAAATACGTAAGTGGTTCCAATATGAGCGACGCTTCCCTAGATGAGAGTTTTTCGCAGACCGGCAATAGGCACATACCAATGCTGTAACAACACAATGATGATCATCATGATCATGATTTTTCATCCCATCTCGGAAAAAAGTTGCTCATGAACATTCTGCATAAAATTATTAAATTATTTTTCTTATTTTCATAAAATAGCTTTCAAGAGGTGTGCTTCCAAACCATTAAGTCCTCTTAGTTCTAAAAATGAATTTATGCAATTTTTTTTTTCCACTTTTTTATTTTTCTTCATAAATTTTACGAAATTTATTTAAATTTTTTTGTGGTTTCAGTGGCTTCAACGTGGTTTTGCGAATGAAGTTATCAAGATAACGAAACAAGAAAAAACCTTAACTTCGCCTATACCGAAGCTATAATACATACTTATATTATAATAACAAAAGTGGTATGAAAAGATCTTTATCTTGATTTTGATCGTCAAGGTTATATGGTATGCTATAGCGGTCTGAACTGAACAAATTCTTCGGAGACTGCAATATTGCCTTAAAAAACTATCCATGCCAAATTTCTTGAAGATATCTCGTCAAATAAAAAGGCTTTCCATACGCCAGCGGAGTGAAGGTCTTCTCTTCCTCTGGTTCCCCGGCGGGCACTGCGTACAATACTTTAAGAGCTGGAGTGTTTTCACCCATTCGAACAACATGTCCTAGGCGTAGCCGCTGTCTGTTCATTCGCTGAACTGTGTATGTCAATGACATCGTACATTTCGTACAGCTCATTGTTCCATGGACTGCGTTATTCGCCGTTGCCTTTGCGTAAAGGACCATAAATCTTCCATAGAATCTTTCTCGTAAACTTCTCGAAAACTCGTCACACCGACTAATCAGATGTTGTAATCGTCCATGCCTCTGCACCATATAGCAGGACGGGGATGATGAGTAACTTGTAAAGTTTGGTATTTGTTCGTCGAGAAAGAACTTTACTTCTCAATTGCGTGCTCAGAGTTATTCTCTGTTGGATTTCAAGGCTGACGTTGTTGTTGCTGGTTCAAAGGCAGACAGAATTATCTACGACGTCGAAGTTATGACTGTCAACAGTGACGTGGGAGCTAACTGGCGAATGCGACGACTGTTTGTTTGATGACAGGAGATCTTCGTTTTGTCCTTGTTCACTACCGGACCCGAACAAACTGATGGTTAGTGTTTTATATTAAGGATGTATCGTCGCTATGATCAATAAATTTTTCGATGTTTTACAAGGTGCATTCCAAAGTAAACAGTACTTTAAAAAAAATACAGAACAAATGGTTTTTTCGGCAGAATCAAATTATTTTATGTCGCAGCATGTCGAAAGAGTGTTTTAGCTCGTTGGCCGGTATGGCCGCCAGTATGCCGGTGCAAGCCTTTTGAATGGCCTCTACGTCTGCATAACGCTTTCACCGAACGCTTCCAAACTCCAAGGTAGAATACCACATTAATGTTTTGGCCGGGTGGAACAAATTCTTTGTGGACAATACCTTTGGAATCCTAAAAAAATCAGAATTGTCTTCATTTTGTCTTCTCTATGCGCGACTTTTTTGGTTTCGGCTCGTCCCGTGCCTTCCATTCAGCACTCTGGCGTTTCGTTTCGGGATCATATTGGAAACACCACGTTTCGTCACCTGTCACAATATTGTAATGGAAGTTTTTGTTATTTTTGACCTCTTTAATGATGTCCTTCGAATATTGGATTCTGAGCAATTTTTGGTCATCAGTCAATGTGTGCGGAACAAACCGCTCACACACCTTTCGTAAGCTCAAATGTTCGGGCAAAATGCGATAAGTCGATGTTTTGGCGATGTTCAATTCCATTTCCTTGAATTTCAATGATGATTTCGGCTGATTTTTGATGAATTCACGCAGAGTTTCGATGGAATTTCCGGTGATCACGGATTTTGATTGGTCCACATGTTGATCGTCATTTATGTCCTCACGACCACTTTGAAAACGTTGAAACCACTCGTGTACTCTGCTACGGGATAGGCAATCATCGCCATAAACTTGTTTCATCAATTGGAACGTTTCGGTAAAAGTTTCACCAATTTTAAAACAAAATTTAATGTTGGCTCTTTGTTCGAAGCTCATTTTCGCAACGATAACACAAACATACTGACACTTAAAACGCAATAACTTCACTTCCAATCAATGAAATGCCATGAAATCCTCACTGGACAATCGATAAAGATAGCAGATTCTAACGCACCAGTCGACATATAGATGGGGGGCGCTTGATTCCTGTTTACTTTGTAACGTACCTTGAATACTACTATTTTTCCCTTTACTCCCTAAAAATATAACTACTACAATAAATGAAATAATTATGAAAATACATATTTGCTGATTCAATTCAATTTTAAGTTGGTAAATATATGTTTAAAAGTATTATTAATAATTAAATCGGCTTTAAGTTTTTTTTAACAAAAAAATTTATACGTTAAATGCGCATATGACTGATAGTTTCGCATAAAACCACTATTAATAAAGTAATAATTATTTTTTATAGTCATTAATATCATTCACTGAATAATTCTGCTAAGAAACTGACAAAAATTATTGATTAATCAACTATAATTGATAAATCATATGTGTTCTTTGTAACTACGAATGCTTTTTTATACAATTAACTAGTGTGAGGCATACAATTATGTATTGAAAATAATTATCGATAATGTGTTGGAACGTTTTTGGAGCAACAATGCTATCGGTTTGCAAGTATGCGCAAATAATTTGTGGTACTTATTCGATTAAATTCTTAGTTAATTCAGTAGCTATGGCGAGATTAATTGTTCAACTTAGGTGAGCATCAGCACATAATTGAATTGAAATTATAAAACAATTAAAAGCAAACGTTAATTAAATTGCCTTTGGAAAAAAGAAGCAGCTATCTAATTATTATTAATTCGAAATTTAAAAAATTTTGTATTTAGATATATACATATATTGTGTGTTGTCTTTTCGTCGCCAATTGCTTTTAATTTAATATCCGGAACTAAAACAGAACAGCTTTACGACATTTACCTGCTATGTGGTTGTACAAAAGCCATGTAAAACTAACTAAAAATTATAGCTTAACAAATGATTAAAGATTTTAATTGTAATTTTGTTCGGACTTAATTTCTACAAGACAACAAAAAGTCGCCTGCAGACATTTTATTAAATTTAATGTTGGTTAAATTAATTCTTGGGGCAAACAACCAAGGCTACAATACTTGTATAAAGAATTTGTAATTTACT
The DNA here is from genome assembly GCF_016617805.1 of Bactrocera tryoni. Lineage (NCBI taxonomy): Eukaryota > Metazoa > Arthropoda > Insecta > Diptera > Tephritidae > Bactrocera > Bactrocera tryoni. The sequence goes on from NC_052501.1 coordinate 29,549,024, forward strand.
TAAGACTTCCATCGACGGTCTCTTTTAAGCAATTTACTTTTTTATAACACACTTAAAACTAATACGAAAATAATAATTAATTAAAAGCGAGCGCATTTGTTGCTTAGTATACTCATTAAAATCCCAGTATGTTGTCGCAGTCAGATGTAATCAGTAATGACGGCGCGTCAGTCATTTTATAACTCAAACACAGTATGAGATGCTAGAGATTTATTGATTATTACATTACTTTAATCGAAAGTATTGGCAAAGAGCTGCTTAGTAACGGTTCATACGCCATTTGGCTCTAAGTAGACGGAACGCAGCCGAATTTCTATTACCTATATATGGCTTAGGGGTGTCAACTAGGCAGCTTTTCCGAAATTATTTGGAGAAATATTTTCTATTACTGCAACAGCTACAACCAAAAAAATATAAAAAAAAACAAGAAAAAACGTTAACTTCGGCTGAACCGAAGCTATAACACTTTTAATCGATCTGAAATTTTTCCTCTGGACATTTTATACCCAAGAAAATACTCTTTTGTCGGAACGACTCTTTTGTGGTGAACGACCTTTTGAAGAAACTACGTAGACGATCTAGTAGCTCTTTTGGTAAACTGAAAATTACTAGACACCATTTACTATCTAACACAAGAGTATATGGTTAACAAGTGTACAGAGAGAAATAGATTGACTATAAGTCCAAATAAAACTGAGCTAGTTTTATTTACTAGAAGATACAAAGTCTCTGAGGTTACTCTATGTATCCCCTTTGGGAGGATCTATTCTTCAACCGGTGGACACAGTGAACTACTGGGGACTTATCCTGGATAGGAAACTCTTATGAAAGCCAAACATCGAGGAGAGAGTGAGGAAGGCGTCGGTCTCCGTTTATTGTCGTAGAGGAGCAATTGTTAAGAGGTGGGCTTCTCACCAAAAGTGGTGTTTTAGCTCTATGAAATCGTAGTTAAGCCAATAGTGTTTTATAGGATCGTTGTCGGATGGAGAGCGCTCGGAGAAACTACACTAGCTAAGCATCTGATCGAGTTCAAAGAACTCAATATGCCCATCGGCATTCAATGTCATTCTGGCTAGAAACAGGTACAGTGCGCTTCCTTCGATGAGGTGGGCATTCACTCCGATGGCCAAGTGGCTGCACTGGTCTTCAGCTCGCTTACTGTGACCTCGAAATTGCTCAAGGTGTGCATGACCTCATTAGTAATAGTTTCAAGCTTCTTTCATATTAGACTTGTATAGGTGTCCAGCATCAGCGGAATCGGCGGAAACTGTAAAGCCGATGAGTTTGCCAAGATGGACACCTCTTTACACAATTTCATCAGATTAGAAGTGAGTCGGTTTTCCGTTGCTTTCTTGCATTTTGGCTTTGGACCTTTGGTCCCCCAGTGAGCCCAGCAAGCGCAGGTCAGCAAAACTTGTGCGATTGCGAGATTGTTCTAGCCCAGAGTAAATCGTAAGAAGTCCTCCAAAGTACTGACTTGTTAGGTCAAAATCTACCAAAATTTCTCAAATATGCCCAAAATCCAGGTGAATTAAGAATCAATCGGCATTTTCAATCAGTAGGCATGAATTCTGCGGACAATATTTAACTTATGTATTGAGTTACGTATATCTCGAGAGACGAAACATTTAAATATTTTCACATGATAATGGTCAAGTAAACCAACAAAAATTTAATGAATCGGCGAAAAGACTTGATTTGAAAGTCCTGCATTTAGTACGTGACCTTTTAACCTCAGTTTGTACATAGTTACTTCGCAACACAAGTCCAAATATGCTAAGTTGACCTCAAGAGAGAGAGAGAAGAACGATCCACTTAATTCACTCTTATATAAACAAGTAAAATTCCATGGTGTTCTGATTATGTTTCTACCGGAATAAAAACAAAATATTATAAAATATATATCAGGACTATCTCCAAAGACATTTCGTTTAGTAAAATAAAAAAAAATTATTTAGTATATCTAAATACATACATATGTGTTTGTTAAATAATGCAAATTCAACTCATAAATATAAAAACGAGTTAAGTAATTGCTGCCAGCTTCATAAGCGCTGAATTACTAGTTAATTAATTATTAAATAATAATATTTAACAGCGTTTACCGACGAAATGCTGAATGGTGATTCGTTGAATGTTTCATAGCAAAAATAAAAGAAGAAATCAGCATATTTGTCGAATCACAAAAAATTAAAAAGTGCATCGTCCACAGACGTCATCTAAGAAGGGGCCCAACTCTGACTTGCTTGCTTTGTAGAATTTTATTAAAATAAACATGTTAAACAGGTGTAAGAGCTTTCATATTTTATGCCTGCCACTAAACATATAGTATAAAAAAATAAAATTTATTCATCCATATATAGACAAAAATATGTGGGCGCATAAATCATACTAAGAACGCTTTTATTGAGAGCATTATGAAACATCAGAGCTTCAGACGACTTTTGCAAATCCGCCTAGCCAACAGCTTTCTAAGTATTTCTGAATGAATCAGTCGTCTTGAGCGACGCTGCTCTTTCGTGGTTTCTCCTACTACAAGTTTCTTCCGTCTTCATTTCGAATCATTTATTTGTGCGGTTTTTTCTATAATTTCTTGTTTTCGGATTAACAGTTTGCAATCAAAGTAAATCAACTATTTGAAGATATCTGGTTTACAGCAATAGCAAACTAAGTACCCATAACAATAGACAAGGCTTTCGAGCACATTAATGTGGGCCCAAATAGCAGGGAACTTTATTTTTGTCACATAATTATGAAATCGTCTCAATCACAGTGAGTATAGAGAATGAATACTCAGAACAATGTATATTAAGTTTGCTACGAAGTATATTACAGTCCGAAAAATAGTTACAAGTAGAAGACCCCATAAAATGTATACTCGTACATATATAAATGATGAGCGTGACCAATTGAGTCGATTAAAGAATGTCCTCAGTTCCTCAGTTGTTGAGATACCTATATGAAATTTTGTAAAGTCTCTTTTCTCCACAAGAAGATGCTAATTTAGCTGTCATACAAACCAAAAGCTCCGTCAGGATCACTGTTGACAGTCATAACTTTGAAGTCGCAGATAATTTCGTATATCTTGGAACCAGTATCAACACCAACAACAATGCTAACCCCGAAATTCAACGCAGAATTACTCTTGCCAACAGGTGCTACTTCGGACTGAGTAGGCAATTGAGAAGTAAAGTCATCTCTCTACGAACAAAGATCTACAAGTCACTCATTATTCCCGTCCTGCTATATATATGAGCCGGCGTTACGAGTTTTCGAGAAGAAGGTTCTAGGAAAGATTTATGGTAATTTGCGTATTGGCAACGGCGAGTTTTGCATTCGATGGAACAGTGAGGTGCACGAGATATACGACGACATTAAGAGACAGCGGCAACGCCGGCTACGTCTCACTTGTCTGAATGGATGAAAACAATCCAGCCCTGAAAGTATTCGACGGAGTACCCGCCGGGAGAAGTAGAGGAAAAGGAAGACCACCACTCCGTTGGCAAGATCAGGTGGACACTTGAAATCTTCAATTGGCAGCAAACAGCGAAAAGTAAGGACTAATAGTGCATTGTTGTAAACGAAGCACTAAAGCATAAAGCTGCCATACAAACTGAATGATCAGGGTCCAGTCCTTATAGGGAAAACTTTCTATAAGGACTGGACTAGAATACAAAATTTTGCATTTGTTTATCCACAAGACGAAGATCTTTTTAACCTCTTTTAAGCTACAAGAAATACACCTGTTAGGGACATTATAGCTTCGATGTAGCCGAAGTTTACGTTTTTCCATCAGCTGTCGCATATTGCATCAGTCATATGTCATCTATATCTACATCGCACATCCTGTAGTTTTGAGAACACTAATATAGAACTCTCATAGGCCCTAACTCTAGATTCCACCCACTCACACCTCTTCCAGGAGTTAATTTTAAAATTACTGGCATGAACGAGTTGCAAAAGATATTCGAATATTTTTAGGTAGGAGCTTTTTGCTCCATCTCTCACTGCTTAACAATAAAATCTGTCCAAACATTCAAAAATATGGATACGTAAGTCGTAAATTCTCACATTTTCATATTATTTTAAGCCAAAATCTCTCCGAAATATTCAAAAACTTAACTTTCAGTCCTCCTCTGTCAAAAGAAAGCATAAGCATTCCATTTTTAACACAGTTTTTGTAGAGAAGTGAACTCGTTTTCTGGAAAGAAAACTCATAGATAAATACATACCGCCGTCATCTTCAGTAACGGTAATTCCTCCTAAGAGCTACTATCTTAATTAAAATATTATTCATGTTAGTTTATTAAGTGTTATAAATTCAGCTCCACCTTATCGCACACGACCAAATGCAACTTGCATATTTATACAGCTGTATATATGTAAATACATATGTATTGAACATATGACTGAGGGCATGCAAAATCAATCCAATTTGAAGTGAGCATTGTGGTGATCATTGTAAAGCGCTTAACATACATACAGCAAAATAAGAGCCCACAACCGAAGGTGAAAATCAAAAAGCGCCCTTAATTTTGTTATACAATCATGCATTTGCAATTAAATATACCATTATGTGCTTGTAACTGAGTGTGTGCACGTGTGTATGCTACTACCGAATGCATATTTTGAGTATAGTCATTTTCTTTAGGGTGATCATTAATGATAAATAAAATTTGGTTGAAACATGAAGATTATTATACTAAATATATATACATACATATATTTATATATAGTCTTTATACAGTTTAATATCATGATGGAAAATTTTCAAATCGGCCTTCTAATATCAAATCCTACTATATTGAAAAACGCATTATAAATCGTGGACCTGCGGGTACGACTTATTACTTGCAATGTATAATACTGTATTCAGTTTGTGTATTGAATAGAAAAAAAAACAAAACGATGTGGGCCAAGTTTTGAGAATCTTTGGTGAACTTCTTTTGCAGTGACTTCAATGTCATGATGCGTGTGCAGCAATGCCAGTCCGATCAAACTATCTTGAAGTATGTTCGTCCTCAGCCACGTTTTACTGCGGCGAAGTGTCGAAAAAGAGTGTTTAGAGCTCGCATTCGTCACAGGAAGTGTGCAGAATAAGCGAAGAAAAGTATGAAATATGAGGTATAAGTCTACATCGCAGTTCTTCCAATTTTCCAATGCAATAGTCGATAACTAGTTGCCTTTTGACTTTTGTTTCTGCCTCCAATGGCACTGCCAGTGATTAAGTTCACCTTTGAGTTTGAAACGTCGCACGACATTATTATTATTCAAAAAATTATTGAATTTAACTATTAAGCAGTCAATAAGATTTTCCATTTCTTTGGTTTTCAAAGCATATACTTTTTCTAGAAACAGCTAACTCAGTTGAAATCCATCCAATACTTCTCTAGAAAAGCACTTCTTGAAATTTCGCCGATTGTATCTAATAGAGGAAAAAACACTGAAATCTTGTAGCATTCTTCGCAAGTTCTCACGCAAAAATTTTCGCATTTTATTTGTCGGCCGCAGATTCTTAGTTTTTCTTTGTCAACTTTAAGTTTTGCCGCTATTTTTTCGTGTCTAAATAAATGGATCGAAAATGTTCCTCAGCGCTTCTATCAAATTTGATGCCTTTGCCAGATTGATCGATTCTTTCTGAAGAATCACGCTGAGTGAATGAGTTAGAGAGAAGATTATGTCTGAATTTCAATTGTATTTCTCATACATTGACTGATATTTTCGGTCAAAAGTCAACTATAGATACTAGGGTCCACATATTCGGTATCTAGCGGCTTGAGCAGTACTGGTTGGATTTTGACAATTTTTGATCATAAGGTGGCATTCCCTAAAGAAATTATTAGTTACATAGGAAGTAGGCGTGGCTGTATCCGATTTGGCCCATTTTCTCACTGCGGAATAGAAATATTACAAGAATGCAATATACCAAATTTAGTCGAAATCGATCGGTCGGGTACCGAGATATGTGATTTGCACACCGCCTTTCATCTGTGTCTGTGCCATCTTTAGTTATTGATTTATTGCGCTTTTAGTGGTTTTGAAAAGTACCGTTATATGGGTAGTGTGCGAGGTTATCTTCCGATTTCATCCATTTTCACACTGTCCGTAGGGGTTCTTATAATTGCTGAGCAAATTTGGTCGTTGTAACTTTGCTGGTTTGGTAGACATGTTTATAAACTTATTGAGGGCGGGGCCACGACCACTTTTCAAAATGTTTTGTAACCAAATGCCCCCTGCCACTGCGATCCCCTGTGCCAAATTACATTTTTATCTTAATTAAGTGCTTACTTATGGCACTTTATAAGTTTTTGGTTAAAGACGATTTGTGTGGATTTTGTACTAAGGAAACGGGATACCAAGTTTCATAAAGATATCTCAATTTGTACCCAAGTTACAGCTTGCACGGACGGCCGGACAGGCAGATAGTCACCCGTATTTATGTAGCAACAGGTTGCAAGAGTGTAAAAATCGAAAAAATCACAGTTTTAGGGAGCAGAAAAATTTACTAGTTAGAGGGATTTTCTAAAGACACGAATATTTGAATAATGGAATGATCTTGAACTTGAGAAGCTTTGAAGTGGCCGGTAGTACTACAGGCAATAAGCTCCAATTATGCTTTAGAGAGAGCTATGTATGTCACTTTTTAATTCCATATTTAATATTACTTTACATACAAGTAAGTATGTATATTAATTAACGTCAAAAATTATTTATATACATAAGTAAAATCCTCAAAATCCAAAATCACTTCATTGAAACAGCTTTAAAAATGTAATACAAATTTCACACACATATTAAACTTTATTGAAAAACTTTTAGATCACCCTAGTAAATTCACGGTTGCGCTTATTGTTTGGGAACATGAAAAGTGTTACATTTACTAACGTATTTTTGTGGTTATTTTTGAAAATTTATGTTGAATCATATTAGCTCTAGCTCTAGCTTCAATAATTACCACTAATTTCTGGTGAAATAGGTAATGTAAAATTTGCTATTTGAAAAAAAAATACTAGTTAAGCAAGTTTTAATTAATTCACCATATTAACATGGATATTTGTTGATGTTTCGCCCATAGCGTAGATGTTTTACATTTGTTTTGGTTTTGCTGAGACATTCGAGCACAGAAATGCATCTAACGGTAAGCTATTGTATGGTAAGTACATGATTTCAGATGTTTTCGTTAAATGCCCAGACAATATTTTCTTCACCAAAAGCATCCGGTAATTTGCTGTTTCGGAGATTTTCCAATCAAGCGAAACAAGTTCATTAAAAATAAATTATAGAAGCGTACCTGACCTAATAAACGTCTGAAATCATGACCGAAGTAACAATTTGGGCCGGTTCGTTTGAATGAAAGAAAGAGAGAGAGCTTTTCAACAACAGATTTTCCAAGCCCATTAGTTTTACAGAATTAAAACATTGCAATGAAATATCTCGAAAACCATTTGAACGATTCCAATCATTTTGCATTTCAAATTTTTAATTTCTCAAAAGACTTTATACACACAATTTTTTTGTTTTTTTGCCTAAGCGTGGTACTTACTGAGGTTTATATGTGCAATACCAATCTCCACAGGATTGACTTGTATATTTATCTCGAAAATAATTCTTATATTTTAGCTTTGTTCGTCGCATTATTTATCCAGTAGGCAAGATGCAAGGGTAAATACACTGTCTGTATAGATTTTGGTTCTAATTTGTTATCGCATGCGGGCTTCGGTTGTGTCAACTAAAGTGGTCGTAACTGCTTTTTCGTATCTCCAAAAAAGCTCAAGTACAAGAAAAGATCTGTAGTATGAGTGCTATATTTACAGTGCACGAACTTTTCAGAAATACAACGTAAAAAGTTTCGGATCTTGTAGCGAGTCTACGCTAATTATAGGTAATGTTATTTTTATGTTGACCGATCTTCCTTTTCTAGCAATTACTTATGCTATGGATACTTCTGAAGAAAATGATATAAGCATTTGTCTTTTTTCTAGTTTTGACTCAGAGAAATAGCATTCCACAATGTAACGGGTGATATCAAAATTGCAACTGACAGGCAGACTAACAGGTAGGCGCCCATCCAATTTATTTTCAATGATATCCAAGGGGTATTGATAGTTGGCTAAAAAAAGCTGAATTTTTTCAAAGCTGCTCAAAAATCAAGGCGAAGCTTACTGTCTTTTTTTTTGATATTTCTGGTTTGGTACATTATGAATTTGTTCCGGAGAGACAGACGATCCTTAAGGAGATCTAAGTTTACGTGAGAACATCCGTTGAAATTGTGAAAGAACAATTCAGGGGTTTTACACGATGTTAATGCACCATCGCATCGAGTCACGATTGTGACCGAATATAAAGCCAAAAATGTAATGAATACGATCTATCAACCAACGTATTCACCAGATTTGGCTCCGTGTGATTTCTTTTGTTCACCAAGCTGAAATTGCCGCTCCGTGGAGCCCGTTTTCAGTCGTTCGAAGAGAAAACAAAATTCGCTGAAGGCCATCCCAAAAAGTGCTTATAACATTCATAAGACATGTTGAAGTTGAGTTTCGAACGAAACATTTCTTTTAAAATCAATCCGAACAATAAAACATAAATAAATACATATATACTTAGGCATACGCGATCCGTTCACTATAATATGTCTGTAAAGCCACCATGATGTGTCTGTCGATTCTAATAACTTTGGTGACTAAAGAGAGAAAGAAAGAGATGACGTCCACGCAGAAACATTAAACAGGTATATCAGTGTCTTAAGGGGTTACATGGGTGTCCTCGGGTAAGAAGCATAATTTTTTTAAATTTTTTTTCCATATAAAAAATTAAATATTTTGTTCGAATTCTTTATTGTTACAAGCAAAAACTATTAACAAAGAAATTCTGAAATTTTTGGAAAAAAATATTTTAATCTAGGCCATTGCGACGCCATTTCCGATATCGCCTTGGAAAAAAGATGCATCCGTCCAAGTATTTAAGAATTGTATCTCCAAAGCCTGTGTGAAATTTCATAAAGATCGGTTGAGTAGTTCTGAAGGAATTTTGCCAACCGACTTCAAAAATCCAGTTTCGAGAAAAACGCGTTTAAAGACGAAGCAATTAACCTAGATAGCCTCGAGTGCACAAGTTCTCAAGGCTATATTTCCAAAACTATTACTCGGATCTATTTAGGACAATATTCTAGAGGTATTGCAGAATTTAATAAGACAATAAAAAAATTCGATTTTTGAAACCCGTAAACTCATGTAACCCTTTAACAGGCTATGTGTCTAAATATGATCCGATGTTCGAAAAAATTACTTGAAAGCAAAAACTTTTATCACAAACAAATTTAGATTAGCAGAAGTCTCCAAAACTCGTTACTCTCTTCCACTGTCGTACGTTATAATCATTAAGGGTTATTAAAGCAAAAAAAAACAAAGTTTTAGTACAAGATATGGAAGAAAGTTAAGTACTACTCTTTAAATTGTTAGTTCTAAATGCTGATTCCATTATGCCAATAGAGGCTTCCCTACAATACAAGTAAGTGATTCTTTTAACATAAAAAACCCCATCAAGCTTTGGAAGGAAAGCCAGTTAAGAATTATTAAAACCCTCCAATGATAGGATAAAGCATAACTTTCAGGGGAAGCTTCGCCAAACTCAGAAAAAAATAAAGTTGAAATATTATTTGTTATTAATATATTAATACTGTTATTTTCATATGAACATTTTGGTGAGAAAACAACTATCAATCTTTATAAATGCCCAAATTTTTCCATAAATAGCCTGAGTTGCGTAAAACGAAATGCCGGAAATGGACGCCAGTAAACTCATGCCCGCATATACTCGATACGATAGTTAATGCGTATAAAATATAAACATACATATAAATAAAATTCCACCGTCGCCACTGTCAAAACAATCACCCGAAGCTGAGAGATTTGCAATCAAATTACCGGATAATGATGAACCAAGCAAGAAATTTTTACGAAATTATATCTATTAATTATGGGTATTAGTGTTAATAAAAATATTAAGCCAGCATATTAATGTACTGTCATAATTCTAATAATCGCTTTTGATGTACATAATGATATTCTATTCTAATCGTCTATTCCTCGAGAATTCAAATAGAATTATATATGGTAAATAGTTATAGATAGTGAAACGAATAAGCTCATCTTTTCAAAAAACACCGACAACGGTGATACGATTTGCATACTTATACCCCGCATACCATAGGATTGGGACCAGCTTTTACCCAATACTGGAAAAGTCTGAAGACAGTGTAGGTTTGACGTTTATAAGTTATTATTGGAAATAGCCAGCCGCCAGCCTAATGACCACCCCCTAAAAAAGTCAAACTGAAAAATAATCTAGCATTATATTTCTGTATTCCAGAAACGAGCATAGCCATGCCCACAATTAGTTCAAATAGCTATGTATCTGTATAATAATTGTCTCAAGATTTTCGAATGTATGTTATATCTCAAACGATAAGTTAGATTTTTGAAGAAAGAGTGTGTCTATTCTTTCATTTCATAATTCGGTTGCTGCACGTGCTTTGTGGCACAGAGCCCCGTCTTGTTGGAACCAAATGTTGTCAAGATCAGCTTCTTCCAATTGCGGTCATAGAAAGTTGATTATAATGGATCTATAACGCTCTCCTTTGATAGTAACTGTGTCACCAGCTGACTGATGATTTCACCTGAACAAAAACCATAACAAACTGTCAATTTAGGTGAATGTAATTGTGGAGGATGGAGTCATGTGTAGAAGTTCACGCAAGTGAGAAAAGTTCTCTGATCGCCATTCAGTTGGGAGTGGCCTGAACCGATTCTTTTACATATGACTCAAGCAGATCATGACTTCCGGTCTTTGACCAAGTATCCTCTGGATAGCCTAAAAATATCCGTTCGAAGGCAAGCTAAAGTGAGAAGGCGCTGGGTTTAGGACCCGCCACGTAAAAAATCATACCAATGAAAAGGAACAACAACATATCCGAATGGCGCGCTGTTGTTAACTCGGCTATAATCGCGTAAGCGGGGTCTACGCCAGTAAAGAAGAAGAAGAATTGTTATGCATGGATTTTGATTGCACCAGAATCGATAGTTTTGACAATTTACCACACCACTCAAATGAAAGTGAACCCCTCCGGAGAAGACTATTTTGTTAGATTGTTAGATATTGGAGAACGATTATTTTGATAATAAAAAAAATTGAATAATTTGTAATGTTGTTCTTGCGTATATCTTTCCATGATGAAATTGTAAACATTCCTGAATAGAATAAAAAAATTACATATGCATTTGTTAGCAGTTCCGAAACTCTCGAAACTCGTTACTTCATTCAAAGTAAGCGAACATTTTTAAATATTTTATCTTCAATTAAATATATTTATAAAAATCAAAGAAAGCATGTAAACAGATTTCCTTTCCCATTAAAGTTTACACTGGGTCTGGATTCTACTATTCATTTATTCAATTAACAACTAACAAAAGATACGCAAGATTATTCTTCTTCTTTATTAATTCGCTGAACTTTGTCAATGTCGTCGTATATCTTGTACAGCTCCTCGTTCCATTGAATGCGGTATTCGCCGTTGTCAATGCGCAAGCACCACCGCAGCAGCACCTTTTTCTCGAAAACTCGTAACGCCGACTCATCAGATATTGTGACCGTCCATGCCTCTGCACCATATTGCAGGACGAGAATGATAAGTGACTTGTAAAATTCGGTATTTGAGGTAAAAAGAGGACTTTTCTTCTTATTGCCTACTCAGTCCGAAGTAGCAACTGTTGGCAAGAGTTATTCTGCTTTGGATTTCGAGGCTGACGTTGTTCTTGGTGTTAATGTTGGTTCCAAAATAGAGAAAATTATCCACCACTTCGAAGTTATGACTGTCAACAGTGACGTGGGAGCCAAGTAGCGAGTGCGACGATTGTTTATTTGATGACAGGAGATATTTCCTCTTGCCCTTGTTCACTAGCAGTCCCTCAATGATATCAAAATCATCGCTGTACGCCAGCAGCTGTACACTCTTATAGAAGATTGTGCCCTCTCTATTCAGACCTGCAGCTTGAATTATTTTCTCCAGGAATAGATTAAAGAAGTCGCACGATGGGCAGTCGCCTTGTCTGAAACCTCGGCTCCGAGTGGTCTTTCCCGGCCCTGACGTAGCTTTTAGAATTGCTCCACGTCAGTTTGCATAGCCGTATTAGTATTGCGGGATAATAGCGGCAAAAAGGCAGATCCTTTTCGTGCTGTTAAAAGCAGCTTTGAAAACGACAACAAAGTTTATTATATACTATATGGTATATGTTCATTCTACCAGACGTTCCAAGGCAGTTAAGACATTTTGGAATCTCTAAACCAAGAATCTAGCAATGCAGTAACCGGCAATTACATATATTTTTGTGAACAATTGGTTAAATTATTTTGTTCTGTAGATTTTTTAGGAAATTGAATGCTCTTCGTAAACCTAACCGTTTAAAAGATATTAACGGTTAAAGTTTGATTATTTTAATGAACACAATTTGTTTCCTATGAATTTTATAACTTAACGAAAAAAAAGGAAGGTGTGTCAAAAGTATGATAGCACTCTAGAGTACGGTATATGGACCGTTTATCGATATACTAATTATTCCTTCCCACGTTTGTTTTCGTTTGATTTTGATTGATTTAAATTCGTTTTGCTTTGATTTCGCACACTTTATTAAGTGAGATTATCCTCATCAATCGTGCAACTTCATGTTTACAGTTTAAGACATTTCAGGTTTTAAAAACTTGCGAATCCACCATAACCGTTTACATTCGTATAAAGGGGTTATCAATTAGTGCGAATAGATACTGTTGGCATCTAACTGAAAGCTATTTTATTGAAATTACTGAGGGGAAAATAAAACGTTTAATTTTGTGGAGGTTAGAAGTTATTATTTAAAGGTGAATTTCTTATAGCTGATATTGATAACATTGACCTCAACAACCGCGTCGTTAGTTATGCTTTCTCCAGCCTAGATAAGGAAACGAAGCAAATGGGTCTGGTAGTGAACGAGGGCAGGACGAAATATCACCGCCTACCGTCTATCTTGAACCAGCCAACAACAACGTTAGACTCGAAATCCCTCGCAGAATAACTCTTGCCAACAGATGCCACTTCTGACTGAGTAGGCAACTGAGAAGTAAAGTCCTCTCTCAACGAAAAAAACACCAAGATACAAGTCACTCATAATCTCCGTCCTACTATATTGTGCAGAGGCATGGACGATGACAACATCTGATGAGTCGGCGTTACGAGTTTTCGAGAGAAAGGTTTTGCGAAAGATTTATAGTCCTTTGCGCATTGGCAACAGCGAATAACGCAGTCGATGGAACGATGAGTTGTACGAGATATACGACGACAATGACGACATCGAATTAAGAGACAGCAGCTCCGCTGGCTAAATAATGTCGTCCGAATGGCCAAAAAAACTCCAACTTTCAAATTTTTCGACGCAGAACCCGCCGGGGGAAGCATAGGAAGAGGATGATCTCCACTTCGTTGGAAATACAAGGTGAGGAAGGACCTGGCTACACTTGGATTCTCTAATTAGCGCCAAACACGAAAAGAAATAACGAGTGGCGCACTCGGTTATAACCACGTAAGCGGTGTTTACGCCAATAAAGAAGAAGAAAAAACCGAAAATTATACTGAAAAATGTCTAATATGTAAAAAAATGTTAACTTTTGCTCGTAGCAACGTCCAACCTCTTCTTTAAGCCATCTCTGTGCGGAAGAAGGCGAAGTGGAATCATCTAGGCTTTTACTCCTCTACTTCACAGCCTTTGCCAGGTTGAGTTTGAAATATCTACCTCGGTAGATAGGTTTTAGTCACCTTAACAAATAATAGGTTGTCAAAAAAGTCTTGCGGTATTTTTATTGAATTTTTTTTTTTATTGAAATTGAAATGAATTTTTGATGACTCATGCCCAGCTCTTGACCGATGCTACGGCTGCAACTATGCCGGTCTCTTTCGACCAATTCCGCGATTTTGTCGCAATTTTCGACGACAGGCCTTCCGGAACGTGGCGCATCTTCGACCACCTCTACACCAGAACGAAAACGTTGAAACCATCGTCGTGCGGTGGAAATGGAAACTGTATCGGGTCCATAAACTGCACAAATTTTATTGGCAGCTTGAGATGCATTTTTGCCTTTATCGTAGTAGTAGGTACTGTAAAATATGCCGTATTTTCTCTTTATTTTGCTCCATGTTTGCGACGCTTTAACTCACGAACGACTTAAAAGAAACGACAATCAATCAAACACGAGTTAGCGCGTGAAATGAGCTTTCCAAAAAGGTATAGCATGACCCGATGCAACGAATAAAACTAGAACTACGCGCTTTCAGCGCCAACTAGCGAAAATACCGCAAGACTTTTTTGACAACCTAATATGTGGTAAGCTCAAGCCGCTTGCTCAATCTAGCAACCATTTTTTTGAGTTTTAAGTATCACAAAGAACCAACGTCCACAGCTGTCCAAGAGAACACCAGTGTTACCTTTCGCGTAAACCTAACCTAGCTTATTATAATCCGTCCCTATTGAGAACCCCTTTATATGCATAGTTAACACTGTAAAAATATATTTAAGTACATATAAATAAAATAGAGCCGATAAAACTATTTTCGTATTTATGATATAAATACATTTTACGGATTTACATACATGCACAGCAAATACATATTGATGTATTATTGTTATTATTAATTGTTTTTAGTTATAAAAAATGCGCCTACCGCGTTCTTGACGCGTTTAAGCACTAGTTTAAAAGCATATTGTTTCATCCTCGTTGCCGCCAGCTATGCGACCAACGAAATTAATGTAATTCTAATCAACCGGTTGCTGTACTGGTCACTAACAACATAATTAAATAAATACCAATCGATCTGAATGTTTTGTTTTCAATTTTTGTAATTTATTTGTTATTCTTTTCTTTATGTGTTGTTTTTGTGTTTTTATTGTATTTGTATTTTGAATAGCACGTTGAACATCGACAGCCAATATTGATAGGCAAACATAAATTGAATATGAAATAAAGCAACAACAATCACAATACACAGAATTATTAGTCATTTTGGCAGTGGGTTGCACCCGCATCCACCAGCTACCAACCACCAACCAACAGTCACCGAACATGGACCACGGACCACAGAGCACTGTAACTAATCAAATTGTGTAGAGAATTTAGTTTGTCTAGGCTTTTGTTGTTAAGTTACAACCATTTGTACTTGTTGCATGTTTGATATCGACTTCTGTGACAAGTAACAAATAACGGCTGTAATTTGAAATCACAAATTAAAAGCTCAAACAAACACAAACACACATATATTTATGTATATGTACATATATACAAGTACGTTGAATGGCGCTCGCATGAGAATCTTCCACCACAACTTTGGCTGGAGTTGTCAGATTTTGCATTAGAAATAATTTTTAACTTTTTAAATGACAAAAGTAAACCTTGATGAAAATGCCATTAGCCTCGTAGTTGGAAGTGACGATACTGACGTCAAAGCACCGGTGTATATATACACAAGCCCATACACATTCATATGTACGTAAATAGTCGTGTGTGTGCGTTGCTGGCGTTGGTGCCAAAGATGAAGGTGTCCGCGTTTAAAACACGACTCACATAGTTTCGTTTGGCAGATCAGATTGACCACGCCGTAGCCTTTGACCTCGTTTAAGAATTGTTAACGCCAGTGTTATCATAGCGAAACGAGATGTAAAATTTTCCAGGGTACTCAAACATGCAAGTATGCATATGTATGTATGTACATGCATATACATATGTATAATATTAGTATAGTATGTGCATTTTTGCAACAACTACATATATATGCATGAGTAACGTACATAGATAAATATTTTAATATTTACATATATACATGCATACAAATGTAAATAGCAAGCGCCGTAGGTGGCTGCATGACTGCAAGCTCAATTAGTTGTGAGTTTGGCTGACGGCCGATCGAATTCTAAATTTAACAAAACAAGTAAGGAAATTCTAAATTCGAGCGCAATACTGTGAGCAAAAAATAGTAAGACTTCGATGATAATTGTTTGTCGTGAGCAGGTTTTTTTTTGGTACAAATTATTCAAAGAGGGTGGAGAACGCTTTAACTACGAACCATGTCCAGGACGGCCATCAACATCTACTGATATTCAACATGTCAATAAAATAAAGGAATTGGCTTGAGAATCGACGACTAACAGTCAAAGATCATACTGGCATCATTGGAATGTCGGAAGGATCAATGAAAACCATTTTGAAAGGTCATTTGGCCCTAAGAAAGGTGTCGGGATAACGTCTGTGAAACAATGCTTTCCGTTTACCAGTATGTCATGAAACGTATTATTACTGGCGATGAGTCCTGGATCCATGCTTATGAACCTAACACAGATGATAAATCGGCAGAATATCGTGGCAAAGGTGAACCAAAGCCGAAAAAACCATCTGAAAGCAGGTCAAACATCAAGGTTATATTGACAGTGTTCTTCGATTATCGAGGTGTGGGGCACTCCGAACTCCTTCCGATAGGCCAAACTGTTATGGGCCGAAAACTCTTAGTTTTTGCACAACAATAATGCACCGTCACATGCTTCATTGATTCTTCATAAAATTTTCGCCAAATTTTCAACCAATATCGAGCCGCAACCACCGCATGCGCCTGATTTAGCTCCGTGTGACTTCTGGCTATTCAGCAAACTTAAGCGACATCTCCTGTGTGAGTCAGTTGAACCCAGTAAACATGAATTGCTACGCGGATTGAAGGCTATTCCGAAAAATTACTTTAACAACTATTTCGAGGATTGGAAAAAACGATGGGCGTAAGTGTATTGGGGCCAAGCAGGATTATTTTGATGGGGGCGACATAGATTTTGAAGAATGAATTAAGAATTTTAAAATTATGAACAAAGTCTTACTATTTTTTGCTCATAGTAGTAACTCCAAAACTTTTCATATGAGTCATTATAAAAAAATACGAGTTCAATACTTTGTCATAAAGAACACAAAAAAATATTTGAATGTAAATGATGGATGGCATGACGCATATCTGTAAATGAACAGCATGACGAGTTGAGCCGATTTGATTATGTCCGTCTGTACATACTCGAACTAGTCCCAAGAAGCTGCTTATTTGTCGAAACCACCGATATTGGATCACTATACCTCATAGATGGCAGCAGAGGTTAAACTTACCGATCAAAATGAAAATCTTTTGATACTCTCTTGTGCTATAAAAATGCAACTGTGAAGGGTATTACAGCTTCCGTGCAGCTGAATTTAGCATTTTTTCTTGTTTTTATTTACAAATACCATAATTAAAAAGTTGAAAACGCCACTGAACGGATGATTTTTTAGACAACAGATCCATACCAGTAAAATTGACAATATCTTTGATTTTATTCTAAAGTCCGCTGCAGATAAATTGTAAAAGTGCATGTATGTATATACTATATGTAGTTGCATGTGCAAGGGTTTGGAATACAAGGGGTAATGTACAGCAGTTGTTTGTTAAGAGAAAGAAATCTTCTTAAAAACATAAAATTATATCACGAGAAATGATATATCGACCCAATAAATGTCAAAACTTATTCGAGATGATCTCCTCATGAAAGGCTTTCGTCGGGCCACTTTTAATCTTCCGACATTGCTTGCGGCAAATTAGGCTCAACACATGCAAACGGTTTCTTCAGTGGCACGCGGTCAACGACGATGAGGCCATGAAAGTATGTTTTTTACAAAGGAAAACATTTTCACTGTCGAAGAAGTTGTTAATAAGCAAAACAACAAAAATTACGCAAATACTTCCAAAGACTGCAAAAGCTGGTATTCCAAGGTTTCACTGTGGTTACCATCCAGCCATTTGGTGGAGCGTAAAGGCTAAAGATTTATGGTCCTTTGCGCATTGGCCACGGCGAATATCGCATCCGATGGAACGATGAGCTGTACGAAATATATGACGACATTGACATAGTTCAGCGAATTAAAAGACAGCAGCTACGCTGGCTAGATCATGTTGTCCGGATGGATGAAAACATTCCAGCTCTGAAAGTATTCGACGCAGTACCCGCCGGGGAAGCAGAGGAAGAGGAAGACCTCCACTCCGTTGGAAGGACCAAGTGGAGAAGGACCTGGCTTCGCTTGGAATATCCAATTGGCGCCACGCAGCGAAAAGAAGAAACGATTGGCGCGCTGTTGTTAACTCGGCTATAATCGCGTAAGCGGTGTCTACGCCAATTAAGAAGAAGAAGAAGAAAGGCTGTGAAAGGCGTTACACCTCTTCTCTTCTGTGAAAAAGGGGTTGAAACTGTGGCAAAAGAATACTAGCAGAATATTTTAAAAAGCGTGGTAAAGCGCTTAATCAACACTCTCTTTGATGGAGAGCATTGGATCTTCCACCCAGATTCCGCTTCAACACATTAGGCAAAAATCACCTAGCAGTAGCTTAAAAGCAATATTTCAAATAGCTGCAGTTGATTGGCAGTCTGGAAGAACAGATTTGAATCTATTGGAACACAGTTTGTGGTCAGTTGTATTATAATTTTTTTTTATAACAGCCTAAACTTGTAATAGAACTTATGGCAGAACTAAGTACACAAAACGTCTTTCTATGTGAAGCAGACGTAGTTTTCAAATATTAGAACCGAGAATCTTAATGCTAGCATATAGCAAGCAATGTTTGAGGAAGAATATATCACTGAGGCAAGAGAAGACGAAGGGTAATTTTAAGACCATTTATGATTTTGTATAAACGTGTGGAGGTTTACGCTAATTTTCGATGACCCGGTCAGTATTTCGGCTATAGTGCGCTGAATTTCGTCTTCGAGCTTCACGAGAGTTGCTGGTTGATTGGCGTAAACGGTTTAACACAACCCCAGATAAAATAATCTATATAATAATGTCCATGTAATATATGAGGCGGTTATAACGTTCGCTATTGATGATATGATTTCGAAAGAAATAAGACCCGTTGATGTCGCCATACCACAATCTGCACCAAACGATCACTTTTATACTCTAGCAACTTTGTTGCTACAGAGAAAAAGCGAGATAGATATAGAGTTACATATATATAAATGATCAGGATGACGAGAAAAGTTGAAATCCGGGTGACTGTCTGTCTGTCCGTCCGTCCATGCAAGCTGTAACTTGAGTAAAAATTGAGATATCTCGATGAAACTTGGTATGTGAGTTCCTTAGTATAAAAAAAAAATTCGAGTTCGTAGATAGGCGTAATCGGACCATTGCCACGCCCAATGTGCAATAACTAAGCATTAATGAAGATATAAAATTGTAATTTAGCACAGGGGATCGCAGTAGCAAGAAGCATCTGTGGGCAAACGACTAAAAGCGCAATAAATCAGTAACTAAACACAAAAAAGAGACATTAAATTTTACACCCGAGATAATATGACAGGGCTTCATGGGAGTCGATGTGAAAATTGATGTGAAATCACATATCCCGGCACCCGGCCAACTGATTCCTACTAAATTTAGAACGTATATGTGCATATAGCACAGTTTTAAATTTCATTTTATTCTTTCACTTTCCTGTACACAAATCAAGAAGCAATTATGTAATATGACGGGATAAAACTTTGCACGAATTATGTCTTTAGTGTATATTTATTACTTTATGACCAAAAGTCATAAAAAAAATCCAAGAAAAACTGTTCAAACCTCTAGGTACCGAATATTCGGATCCCGGTACCTATAGTTGACTTTTGATCGAAAATATCGGTCATTGTGTAATATATATTATTGAAATTCAGGGATAATCCTGATCTGACTACAATATGTCTGTATAACAAAAATGGGTTGACTCGGGCTAATACTTCCCTTAGCCCCCATATACATAATATAAAGGTTTTCGAACGTCCGGGTGACTTTGTACCGCATATATCAGCCAATATGTGAGTTATCTCAACAAAAATGAGAAAGCGTGTTTTAATCATAATAGTGTAACTTTGTGTCTAAAATAGATAAATTTGAGCGTATACTTGACCTAGTCCCCATATTACTAATATCAGGATTTCCGAACATCCGCTTGACTTTACTCCATATGGTTGATGATGGTACATGAGGTATGTACTTTAATGAAACCCAGGGACCATTTTTTTAGTATATGGCATGACAATAGATAAAATCGGGTCGGTACTACCCCAACTCACATATACTTCTTCTTCTTCTTAATTGGCGTAGACACCGCTTACGCGATTATAGCCGAGTTAACAACAGCGCGCCAGTCGTATCTTCTTTTCGCTACGTGGCGCCAATTGGATATTCCAAGCGAAGCCAGGTCCTTCTCCACTTGGTCCTTCCAACGGAGTGGAGGTCTTCCTCTTCCTCTGTTTCCCCCGGCGGGTACTGCGTCGTGCCATGGTCGTCATCAAGGCTGTTTTGTCTTTTTCATTGGTACTGATTTTTACGTGGCGGGTCCCAAACCCAGCGCACAACCCTATGTAGGGGGTACTACGTATATAAATTTTCATTTTTCTAACAAACTTTATACCGAATATGTCCGTCAGTGTATGAAACTACTGTGATCAAATTGAAAGATGAATTTTTAATTTACACTTTGCGTGTTTTATGAATCGGAAAAGCTGGTAGTACTGTTAGTGACATCCGCAACCACCGCATTCACCTCATTTACCTTCGTGTAACTTCTGGCTATTCAGCAAAATCACATGACCATTCCAAGAACACCGTTTTGACTCAATTGAGGATATAAAAGCTGAATCGAAGAAGGCTCTGATGGCCATCACGACGGAGGATTTTTCCAAGTGCTATGATGACTGGAAAATTTGTTGGCATAAATGTATTGCAGCGGGAGGGGGTTACTTTGAAGGAGATGAAATGGACAAAATTCACCTTTCAATTTGATCACAGTAGTATATAATTCCCGTGAATATTGAGATCACCATGATCAGTTAGTTTGTCATATGTGAGATAAAGAAACATCTTAAAGATCAAGAATTTTATTATATATATATATATACATATGTATATATATGTGTATTTATAGGCATGGATACAAAATAATAACAACAATTTTTATTTTCTTGTTTTTCATGTCACCCACTTTTCTTATAAAGGACGCCGACTTTTATCTCTCGTCTTTACTTCTTTGCCTTGTCCATTGTCTATATTTTTAGAAGTGATTTTCTCATACATTCTCGGATCGGGAATAATCGGTACCGGTGACAACTTGTTATCTACACCATAAAAACAACCGTTCAGTACTAAACGTCGTGGGGTAATCGGTCTAAAAATATATATGTATGTACATATGTAAATTTATATATGGATAAGTAGATGAAATAATATGCAATCGTTTGGGTAAATTACATTTTTTGTTGGTCGCTATAAAGCCGAATGCGTATGTAATGTTTTGGTATTTTGGTTAAGAACTTTTGCCAGCGTAAACGCAAATATTCATTTTCCTTCAATGACAAAACCTTTTCGCGATGATCGTTCTTGAAGGACAACAATGGAAGCACTCTGTAATAATCGGTTTCATATTCGGCACTTTGTAGTTTACTGGCTTGATCTAATTTGTCCTGCTCGGTCTCCACTACATCCGATTCGGTTTCGAAAATGGCGCTTAGCGTTTGTGGTAAATCATAATTTGGCTCACACATAGGAAAGTGCACCATTTTTTTCAAAAATATATTTAGATTATAAGGATTGTACGTTGAATTTGTGCAAATTGAATATATTCAGGAGAATTTCAAATGAATTTTTATATTTGAAAGTTATCATTAAAGTCAAGGAACAATGGAATAAAACTTGAATGGTTGCTCAAATATGTTTTCTATGAGCAGTGAAATAACTATGCTTAAGAAATATATAAAAGAAAATTGTAGTGAAGTAAGTTAATAAGGTTTTGATCTCCACAAGCGCTCTGCATGAAGCACTGCCCTTGAAAAGTAGATAGATAATTTTTTCAGATGTTAGATTCAAAGTTGAGGAATGGCCGGTGAGCTGTGGGCTATTCTGCCCTTTTTTGGTGCATTATATTTCATTTAACCCAGTTTAATCAAAAAGGCCATCAGCGCAGTCTTTACAAGCCTAGAAAGAGAAGCGAAAGGGGGCAAGTAACTGCAGGTAACAACGTCACTTTGACAGCTACAAATTTGAAAAAGTTGAAGGATCGTCTCAGTGTGACCAAAAATTTAAAAAGATTATTAATCTTTAAGAAAATTGCTATCGCTTTATGGAGATGGTTTTTTTTTAATTTCACAAAATGGGGTCGTTTTGAACAAAAAATATCGAATTTGCCACTTTTTTCGACAGTTTTTCGTAGAAAAAAAAGGAATATTTCAAAAAAAAAAGCTTCCATGGCGCGATAGCGAATGACGTTAAAAATATTCTCTCTAAATAGAAACTAGATATCTTCAAAACTCTTCCTTTAAGAGTGGTAACCGTTTTGAAAAACACCATTCTGAGAAAAACACGCTTAAAGATTGGAGCTATAAAGATTGGAGTCGCTATATTCCCCACTCGGTTCCCTTTCTAAAAGAAACGCATTAGCGACCGCAATAATTTAAATTTCGATTTCAAAATTTTAGAGAATGTTTATTACTCCGACAATGCAACAAAAAAATCAATTTCTCGAAATTTTCACACTGAAACGATCCCTATTACTTTATTTATCTCAGAACCTCCATAAATAGTCAATTGAGAAGCAAATCCCCTCTCGACGAATAAAAATTACGCTCTAAAAGCGATGGACAATGACGAACAGAGATGAGTAAGCATTTGGAGCATTCGAGAGAACTGTTCACCGCAAGTATTTTGGAGTCTTCCATGTGAGTGATGAATATCGAAGTGGAACCACGCACTGTAAGAGCTTTACGGCGACATGCATATAGTAAAGTGCATAAAAATCCATCATCTTCCATGCGAACGCCACGGTCTAACGAATGTGCTGGTTACATTTGGCGCTGGTTAGGTCATGTTGTTGACATGCAAGTGGGAAATGATACGCAAGCGAAAAGCTGCCCAAAGAGGAAGAAGGAGAAGAATCAAAGAAACTTTGTAAAGCCTCTGGGATAACGATTGGGATATGTTCTCCCGCCGGATACACTTGCCCGAAAGTCTGACTCTTTATCTTGCGATTGCGAGGCAATCAACGAGCGTATGGCCCGGTGTCTTTGGCTTTTGGTCAAAGAAAAGACACAGATCCGTGGAACGGTTACCCAATCTGTGTAGATGGCACCTTTGTCTGTAGTGAAATGTATAAAATCCCACTAGCTGACTTAATTTGTTCGTAAGGAGTTTCTTGTACCATATTGTATCCATTTCCCACAGAAATTGCCTCACATGTCGAAGCCCTCGCATTTTATGCCAGTGGCGTTTTCTCAGCTCCTTTCTGTTTTCAGAAGTTCCTCTCGAAGCAGGTCCGGCCCTTTTCTTTCACTAGAAGATCGGAAAGTTAATTTCCATTAATACCTCCATGCGTAAGGATCTATACTAATAAAATGTTATTTTTGTGGTAACCCTGTTAAGCTTTTTATGCGCTTCAGTACCATTATTGATTTGATTTTAATGGGCGAGATCGAGATTGCCTGAAGTGCAGCTTGACTAGTAATGGTACTGATAATACGTCCCCGTATATTCTCTTGCTAATTTCGTCTCTGCTTCTTATTACTCTTTTTCTTACCTAGTGCTGCCGACTTCTTGACAAAGAACACATTTTCTTCGAAGAAAATTCTGTTGTTTTGAGCAAGAAGCCTTCATTTAGTTCATATTGCTGTTGTTTTATGTTAGCAGCATCAAAATCATACTTTAAAACGTTTTAGGGAGTGCTGCTGAAATCACAATCGCTTTCCGGATACAAATCCAAGCCCATTTCGGTTACAAACGTATACCCGAATGTTATTCTAACAACTATTAAGCTATGAAAAACACTGTGAAAATAGCAAAAAAAAAAGAACACAGAAATGTGAATAATTCACTTACTTATTTGAGCACTTTAAATTGTTAGAGGAGCAGAATTTGCACTTATACATATATTCAGACATTTATAATACATAACGTCATCAACGACTTCATTTAACAGCAAAACATTTTTTCTATTAATGAACTCGGATTTTAACAAAATAAAATAGTTTAGTATTCTCCTTCAAATACTCAAACATAAATATATACATACCATACATAACAAAGTACATATATATAAGCATATTTTTTCTGCACAGCGTTAAACAAACCAAACAATAAAGTTAGCATGTCATCATAACTGATCATTATTAAAGAAAACAGCTCACTCCATACTCAGCTCGAAATCATTAATTAGTTTAATATGTACGTTTTTGCAGAAATTTGTAAAACAAAAAAATAACTAAAATGATTAAAATACCAATTGCGAACTCCTTTTCTGTTAAACACATGCACTCACACATGCATACACATATTTATTTATAGTAATACCACATGCTGAGTCATACAATTCATTATCCACTGCCAGCACTAAATATTCGCTTAAAATATATATATTAACCACACACTTCTAATTCACAGATATATATGTATATTGTACATATATACGAGTGTACTTATGTATTTGAACCGCCAACTCACAGTGTATCAATCAATACAGATAAGCAAATTGATTTGAATGCACAATTCGTCAGATTCGGGGGAAAACCAAAAACATCAGTGAAGCATCCGTTTCACAATGACTATTGTTTTCACTTATTACAAAGTATACTATATCTATGTATATATATAGTACATAATTGTGTATGCCTAAGCAATTTATTTATCTTTATGGTCCAGAACTGGGTTTGATTCCCTCAATTATCTAACTATGAATCCGGATCCACTGTCACGCAAACATATTCATGTGAATATTATCAAGCTGGTGGGGACAATATGTAGCTTGTCAGTCATTTTATACATGTTGGTACAAGGTGTTAATACATAGTTTAATTAGTCTAATTAATTACAATATTAACTTACAATTTTTCTATTCATTCTTTATGCATACCTATGTATGTATGTAAATATCTTTATTAAGATTTATATTATGTATGGATATCAAATATAAGCTACTGCTTTGGTATGTGATCAGTGTTTAACATCTAGGCTCTTCTTAACTTCCCGACCTAAATTATTTTTTTCTATACAAACAAATTATTTATCATTTATTGCTAGTACAATATATGTATGTATATATTTAGCGCTAAGACAGTTGCATTCATTTACTTTCACAATCTCAGTTAAACTGAGTACTAATATTATTATTTATTTTCAACCTTAACTTCTAAAAACCTGAAAAAAACTGGAACTTTAAGTGAGAAAATCCAGCCAATAAAAGAACTATTTATAAAATTTTGAACTAGAAAGTTATATGTTAGCCTAATGTAAATGTTTAAAATTACATTATATTCTTACACTTTACTATTCCACATATAACATCCTAATCGTATTTAATTGCTTCTATTTTCCGAAATACTTGTAAAATGTATATATGTATGTACATACATGCCTTACCTTACCTGCGCCGGCTGTCATGCTCAGTTCCGGCGCATTTCTCCCGGCGGAACTTATGGAAGACATCCGTTGGCTTGGAAGTTGTAATTTGGAGGTGAACACTTGGAAAATCTTTCAAAACAAAACGGGGAAAACGAAGCTTCAGCATAGCAATTACAATTCGTTTCAAGGCATGAAAGTTATACATTGATAATTGCGTTTACAAATAAGCAAATATAAATGGCGACAGTGGTGTTATTTAACACAATACAGCATTGTTATTTACATACACTTTGCGATTAGTATATACACATAAAATAATACGTACGACTTTTATTTTTTAAAACTATATTTTCAATGTCCGGTTAGGCATTAAAACGAGTCGCTTTGAAAATTTGGCTTCGGTGGAAAGCTACCAGATCTGTGTGATATAACAAATGTAACTGTAATTCGTAATGTTAACGTAAACGTAAGCTTTTAATATTTAAAAGTAATTAAGCATTATACTGTTTGTGTACATGTTTTGCCCAATTTAAATAAGGACTAAAACAAGAGCTATTGTTATGAACAAATTAGTATGATAAACAAGTTCACAATTTGTAACATTTAGCTCTTAACTACGACAATAAAGACTTCAAAATTCTAATTAAATATTTCCGCTTAGTTGATATAGGTCTGACTAAATATAATAATACTATATTAATAATAATAATACTAGGGATTGAAAAGATTCAAAAACTTATTTTTAAATTACAAAATTGCATGTCTAGGCCACAATAAGCTTTTTTAATAATAATACATATGGCAACTATATTTTGCATGCCAAGGTTTATTGACGTTTCATAAAAAATGTCATAATTTTAGTTTATAAGCTACCCCGTTGAAATTAAACAATAATAATTGAAAACGAGTAAAAATATCTAATATAGATAAAACATTTTATGACAAGTGAATAAGAGGTATATAATGAGAGTAAATAGTTCTGCTTGTATTTATATTTAGTGTTGCCTCAGTTTCAATTATTCGATGGCTGTAAGAAATCTGCATCTCGCAGTGTAAGATGTCTTATAATTTAGAAGCAATGTTACCTATATTGTTTTTATCTATTTGAATATTTCGTTTAAAGTCTAGAAGTCTCAAGTGTAAGTTTTTCAATTACAGAATTAAGCAATGTGTAAACCAAATTACAGATATATTGTGTTATTTTTAACAATTTGTCACAGCAAAGCATCATATTTTTAACATAAATAAAACAAATACCAATGATTGTTATCAAAACTGGACAACACAAAGATAAAGCAACACTACTCAAAATATAACAATAGCCGGAATACAGTCTGCAACAACGTGCTAATGAACTTTTTTCAAGAAAATAACACCAACTAAAGTGGATACACATTACAAGAATGTTGATGGAAAATATTCTTATAACAAAGATAATAAAAAATATTGATAAACACAATAATTATCTGAAAAATATTGTGCCAAATTTCTTACATAAATAAAATCATATCACTTGTATATCAATTTATGACCAAAGTGATAACAAAAATATCGTGTGACACTGATTTCGACTCACAATTGGCGTTTAAATGAATCATTAATATTGGACAAACATATATAACTATATATACATAAAATTACATAGCAAGTACCTCATTTTTTAACTATCACTGTGGAGAGATCAAAAGAAATCGGACGTAGAAATACGCGAATTTTACGAAAAATAAACCAAAAACTAGCGGCAATGCGAACAAAACACTTTATTTTAATACTCTGCTGTGTTATCATTACGACTATATTTTTCATAATTTTGGGACCGGCTGGTGAACCAAACGATTCCTTAAAAAGCATTGTTTCACATACTCATCAGCAATTAAACAAATTACAAGTAAGTAAAAGAAACTTATAAACATACATGTAACATATGTATCTGTAATTATTTGTATATTAATTTATTAAAACATAACTACATGTAATTTTTTTTATTTAGGAAAATTTGCGTGTTACTGAGCAAAAGAAGCTTGAAATAGATGCCAAATATTTGAATTTGCTAGGATTCACCGATTCGATTTACGCTAAGGAGTCCCAGGCTTACAATCGCTATGAATTTGAAAATGGTTTCAAATCAGATGTAGACATTGAAATATCTCATCTTCCACTGATACAGCAACCTGCACAGAAGCTACAAAAAACCAATGGTTATACAAGTAATATTAACTCACTTCAACATAGCAGCAAGGCACGCTTAGCTACAACACCATACAATGGTACGAAAGCAAATTTTTCCATTGTAACATATGTACAAGATGGACAAGCGCCTTCGGTAATATTATTAGCACAAAATATTGCTTCAAAATTTCCGGAAGAACATTTACTCGTTTATGATATCGGCTTATCAGAGGATGATTCACGCAGTTTAACAACTTATTGTAACATCACTAGGTGTTCAGTCATTAACTATGATTTGTCAGTATTTCCGTCGCACGCCTTTGATCGTCGCATGCACGCTTATCGGCCGATTGTGATAAAAGACGCTTTGACGCGTTCGAAAAGTATTCTTTTTGTCGAAAATTATATACGATTTCGTGGTGGTAACCATGATCTACAAAAATTACGAAATAAAGTCTTAAGTACGGGAGTTTTGGGTTGGAACACTTCGACTGCTGTATCCACACGCACACATCCAAAAATGTTCGAATACTTTCAAACCGATGCGGACGACTTCATTTTTCTACGAATGGTTGACCTCGATATAGTTTTATTCTTGGACACTCCTTTCGTAGAAAAGAATATAATGCTGCCCTGGTTGAAGTGTGCATTGACAGTGGAATGTATAGATCCGATTGGTATGTTTGTTTCCTTTTCTGTTTTTTATTCTTCCATTTTTTCTTTTGTTTTCATTTTTAATTAATATTTATTGTTCAACCAACGTTTACAAGTTACAAGCGCAAATAGATAACTGTCAATACTCCCAACGTATTTCAACGATAAGATAATTTTTATGAATTAATTTAGCATGCACTAACATATTGTATTTATATAATTTATATGGTATAAATATCAAAAGCTTTAATATTTTTTAATGAAAAGTATAGTATTATATAAGGCAAATGCGAATTGTACCCGTACAATATATTAAATATTTTTGTAACATCACATAAAAAAGAAAACGCCAAAATGTTTAACACACTTCGGCAGTACAACAGCCTACAAGAAAACGGTACATTATGATCAAAGGTTTAACCAAGAAAAATTTGATTATTCGCCATAAAAGATTTGGCATGTCGGCGTAAATATTTGTAGCTGCGAATATATACTCATGTGGTTGAAGATTGTAACCATGATGTCCACTCAACATGAGGTGCATATCGTAAACGATATATGCAGCGCGATAGGTTGTTAGTGAGAGTAGAGCGTATGCAATGGCGTTCAATGAAAATGAGGAAAATACAATCTCTATCAAATAGTGGCCAGCCAATGATATTAGCAGAACTAATAAAATGGCATTTATAACTGTAAATTTATAACGAGTTTGTTCCGAATAAGCCACTATGCTTAAAAGTTGTACAATTCCTATCAGATGAGGGAATATTGCCTGCAAAAAGAAAACGTAAATTAATTGAAATGTATATTTTGAATACAGAAGACATATGTATATATCTCACCAATTGTGAATTTAGCCAAGTTGCCAAGACACCGGCCTCTACGGCTAGTAAAAAAGTCACTGTAGCAAACGCAATTACATTCACGGGTGGATAACGACGCATGTCACTAAAAAAATACATTGCAATAAGTAAGCAAAACATGATGCCTCGTACTCCTTGTATAGCAGAATGAGAAATTGGATCAAAGAAGAGTATGAAAATTTCAATCACCGGCAGTTGTAATACATGTTGCAGCTGTCGAAGTAAATTTTATTAAAGTTTGCTCAAACGAAAATTGACATGCTCAACTTACTACGAGGGTGATGAACACCTTACGTGCAAAAGTGCGTCGCAGGATTGGATCAGGTATTTCGAACTGCTGCACACTGGCATCAATCGCATATATTGGCATAGTTTGCTGCGGACCGCCATCTGCTCTAGGTTCAATATAGACATTGCCACCCACATCCATACCATTACCTATAAATTTATTGTTTTTAGAGCGAACACTGTGTGTTGAAATGATAATTACCTCCTTCCTGCACCTGCATCTTGCCCAATTCCGGCACTGTATTATCAAACATAACGTTCGGCACCATTGTGTTTGCATTTTGTGCATTTACACCTGAATTATCACCATATTCATACATAATTATTTGGTTTTTAGTGTAAACTTTTTTAACAAATAACTTAAATTTTGTGTAGTGACGTCACTTTTTATTTCAAACTGCTGTGGCCGATGTCCGCTTTCCAACTATTTGTTTAGGAATAAATATGCTCACAAAGTAGAAATCTGTACAGATTGATTTCAGACTTTTTGGCGACAAATTCGAATCATGCGCGTACGTTAATGCGCTGTCCTGTGATACACTCATCTCAACTCAACTTATATGCTCTACTGAATTCTTAAAAATGCTTATTTCTGGCCCTTACCGCGCTTTTAATTCACTTATCTACGTACATACCGACATATACATTGTTGTAGGTTGTGAATATGAGTCTAATTGAATTGTTTTAAAAGCAGCATCACAATAGGAGCAGAAGATGGTGTAAAATCCTTTTTTTTTTTTTTGAAAATTGCGATAAAAATACAAATGCTGGTGTCCATCCTTGACGGTGTTCAAAAAATACTGAGTCTAGCAAGCAGAAAACTGTTTGAAAAGTCATTTCAGTGCGAAATCTTATCTTTGCAAAGTCATATAGTCCCGATTACACTTATAAATATACAAATATACCGCGCGAGACATATTAGTGAAATCATTTATTGGAAAAATAATGGATTTCTTTTTACTATACCGTATATGTATGCTTGTATGTATATGGTCATTTTTTCGTTTTATTCATTTATGGTATGTCTCTAGATAATAAGTAAATTAAGCGCCTATAGTTTTAAATGTGCAGGGATGGCAAGCTTCCAAAGAAACATAATTTCTTAATCTCCTTATCGTATTATAAAAATTTTGAATAATGAAACTTTCAATATCAACTCGAAAAATTTCAAAAGATTATGTTGTCTTCAATATATTATTATGTGTCTACTTTTAGGTGCGCAATGGAATGGCTGCAAATATAATAAGAAACCGCTTTATCGATACTCTGGATGTCACGCCTATGACGTTTCAGCTTTCAACATAGTCCTCGGCTTAACATGGCATTTAGATGTCTCACAATACTCAATGCCCAGCGAGGGAAATAATATTTTTTACAAAGAAACTTTAGAAAAAGCTACTAGAATACTAGAAAATAGACGACTTAACAACAGTGATACGTCGGAGCATCCCGTAACGGAAGATTAGTTCTAAAAAATGTTAGAATTTACTAGACATTGTTGTTTGTTTTATTTTTTTAAGTGCTAAACCAAAATTTTAGCTTATCTGTTTAAATATTTAATTACGTAAAATGTAAGTTTAGTGTATAAATTTCTATGCTTAAGAAATAAATTTCTTTCAAATTGTAGCAAAACCAAATACTTATATAATATTATGTCACGAGCCATACGAGTAAAAATAAATAATATTGAATAAGCGCTTGAAACATTTATTTATGTTAATATTTGGAAGATTGTTTACACTTGTTTGAAACAGCTGTATGGTTCATATTACCGTTTTTTAACCCCTGTATGTCTCTGAATACCTTTTTAATATTTGTAAACAAAGAAATGACACTTGTTAGCGATTCCCCTAATGATGT
The DNA here is from genome assembly GCF_016617805.1 of Bactrocera tryoni. Classification (NCBI taxonomy): domain Eukaryota; kingdom Metazoa; phylum Arthropoda; class Insecta; order Diptera; family Tephritidae; genus Bactrocera; species Bactrocera tryoni. The sequence goes on from NC_052501.1 coordinate 29,580,358, forward strand.
CGTTGAAGCTTTGTGGTGATTTCAATTAACTTTTTTGTTAAATTATATTTACATTTAACATTTTTCTATAAATATGCTAAAATTATTAAGCATTACTTGATACTAAGGCCAGACAATTTTCAAACCGAGCTTTAAATATACCTCTAAATAACTTATGTCTGAAAATATGTTGGGCTCTGTTCAAAAAACTAATTCAAAATTTTATTTCCATTGAAGCAGTAAATTTTCGACCTCATAAGTCTAAAAATAGTGTTTAATAGGGGCTATAACAGTATAAAGCAAATAAATAGTAAGGTTCGTTACATTAACACAATTTTTTTGCACAATTTTGGGAGTCACAGTAAATATTCATAGATGTATGTGAATTTGCAATGGCTGTTTGTATGTACATTTGTACATAAATTAAAACTGCATAGACGTTTAGGTTTAAGTGTGGTCAATCATTTGCTGACGCAGAAGCCCTAACTCCAATTACCGTGATCAGAGCCAAACAACAGCTGAGATAAATCAACATTTATAAGTATGTGAATTTTGGAATTATTACCAGTGCTTATAAAACTAAACTTAAAAAAATAATTTAGGCTAATAATATGACATCAGTATTTAATACAATTATGTGGATATGCCTATTTGTTGTTGCTGTTAAAACGTGCATTGCAATTGCTTATGATCCAAACGATACAAAAATCGCTTCAGTTATTCCACCTGAAGGTTTTTTCGAGGCATTTTATCCGAGAGAAATGGATGGTGTGCCCAACAGTGCTTCCCGTCCTGCTCATGCGCACGGCAGTTTCTTTAAGCATCGCAATCCAGCTTTGGTGGACACAAAGAATGCAGCAGCTTACGGATATCGTTTTGATGGTAAACGGCGTTTCAATTTAAAGTAAAGATTTAATAATAATTACATTGTGTGCTCTCCTCATGGTTTTATGAAAATTCAATAAAATGTAAAATTAATAATATACATACATATGTATGTATGTATATCCAATGGAGTTGGTGAGGCTTTGTTTACCAGTTTTTTAAGTTAACATACATACATACATATGTATTGTAAATACATTAGTGTATTTGTATGTACACATATGCTTAACTCTCTTTTGCTTACCCAACAAACTATAATGAAGGTGTTTAAAGTCTATCATTATTTTTAAATTATTAAAGATTCTTTATTTGATAAAATCCACATTTCGTATTCATTATGTTATACATTAATAATTCGTTAAAATTACCAATTGACTTTCTACAATTAAAAACATCTCGTACAATATGCCGAAATCACTCTACAAGAGTACCCATAATCAATTTATACCAGATTGCTATCATCTGATATTAACCATATGACAGTTTCCACCACATCAAAATACAGTCCACTTTATACAATTGACATTTAAAATCATCTGTGCGTAGAAACGTTTTTCCGATTTTATTTTTGCTGTATTGCATTATGTTTCAATAAAAAATCCTTTATCGTGAAAAAAATTTAAAAAAATATTAGTATAGCCAAAGGGAACACCTAAAGTTGAGTGTTTAAGCAAAAATTACATTTTGTTTTAACAAACCAAAGAGAATATGAACGTACGTTTACTAAGCCGACTGCAGCAACGCTGGAGGTGAGCGCAAATAAATTAGTCAATAACCTCAAATGACTTTTTTTCTACCCACAGTGTTTTGAGACGTTATGCGACAAAACCATCATCTTTGTCCGGTGAAGAAGTGCGTATTGGCACTGGCATTGGAAATATAACAGGCAGAGCTCGTGACGATGCCAGCTCGCTTACTGTAAATCAGCCTTCCACCAAAATAGTCACCAATCTACCACCGCTAACGGATCCGGTACCAAATCTTCCTGAAGTTGAGTATGCGCGACCACTAGCTGAAAGCAGTCTTACACAAGTCACTACACTGCCGAATGGATTACGTGTGGCATCTGAACCCAGATTTGGTCAGTTTTGCACAGTTGGACTCGTGATCGATTCGGGTCCACGTTATGAAGTCACCTACCCCAGTGGTGTTTCACATTTTCTTGAGAAGTTGGCCTTTAATGTATGTAGTCAATATTTTTAATATTTACTTAATTCATTGAGTTAGGTAATTGTTTTTAACTTTGCAGTCAACTGAGAAATTTCCAAATAAAGATGCTATACTAAAAGAATTGGAGAAAAACGGTGGTATTTGCGATTGTCAGAGTTCGCGTGACACTCTCATCTATGCTGCAAGCATTGATAGTAGAGCAATTGAATCGGTTACACGCTTACTTGCCGATGTGACATTGCGACCAACACTACATGCCGCAGAAGTGAGCGCTGCGCGTAAAGCGGTACAATTTGAACTTGAAACGCTCGGCATGCGTCCGGAGCAGGAACCCATATTAATGGATATGATACACGCAGCGGCATATCGTGATAACACTTTGGGACTGCCAAAATTATGTCCATCAGAAAATCTTTCATTAATAGATAGAAATGTCTTAATGAACTATTTGAAGTATCATCATACACCTCAACGTATGGTAATAGCAGGTGTCGGGGTAAGTTAAATTATTGACTGTTGTGAAATAGTTAAAAAATTGTATTATGTAAACTAACTAGGTTAACCACGACGAGCTGGTACAAAACGTTGAGAAGTATTTTGTAGAGGAAAAAGCAATTTGGGAAACTCAAGTTATCAAAGGCACGGGAGCAACAGAAGTCGATGCCTCAGTTGCACAATACACAGGTGGCTTGAAAAAGGTACGTACATACATATGTAGTATATGTGTATGATGATAGCTAATAAATGACTATTATAGGAAGAATGTGAAATACCGATTTACGCCGCTACTGGACTACCAGAGCTCGCACACGTTGTTATCGGACTGGAGGGTTGCTCTCATCAAGATCCCGATTTTGTGGCATTATGTGTTTTAAATATAATGATGGGCGGTGGCGGTTCGTTTTCCGCTGGCGGTCCCGGCAAGGGCATGTACTCGCGTTTATACACGAACGTTCTTAATCGCTATCATTGGATGTATAGCGCTACGGCATATAATCACGCCTATGCAGATACTGGTCTATTCTGCATACATGCCAGCGCTCCGCCTAGTAACGTACGTGACATGGTTGAGGTTATTACACGTGAACTCGTCAACATGGCAAGTGAGCCGGGCAGAGATGAATTGAGTCGTTCCAAAATTCAGTTGCAATCGATGCTATTAATGAACCTGGAATCAAGGCCGGTTGTATTTGAAGATGTGGGTAGACAAGTTTTGGCAACAGGTCATCGCAAGCGACCTGAACACTTTATACGTGAAATCGGTAATTAAAACGCATATCAATATATATACAAAAGATATATATAAATTTAACGCTTTTTTTTAATAATTTTCATACAGAAAAAATCAGTCATGGTGATATACAGCGTGTAGCTCGACGTTTACTCGCCACGGTGCCATCAATGGCTGCCCGTGGTGATATCGGCAAATTACCGGAGATGAAGGACGTACAAAGCGCTCTCAGCAACGGCGGTCGCTTATCCTCTCGACGACTCTCACTGTTTAAGTGAAAATTCCCATGTACATACAATTAAAGAGAATATCAAGTCTTTTTGCTTTATATAGGTAATATAAACGAAATATAATTTTTGGAATGATATGTAAGCACGTGTGTTCCGTTCAAATAAAGCCCAGTTACTGAATCCATTGCAGCATATCATACCCTCGTAGCAATTACGTAAATTCTCACACCAAACTCATAAGCAATCACTTTTGTATAACTAATACATTAAAGGTCAACATAAAATCTATTAGATGCTAAAAAATTACAATTTCATGCGTTTTGATTGACGAAGAAAACAAAAAGCGCGCATATAGAAAATAGTTTGTATTAGTAATTACTCGTAGCCACAAATTATGCAATGGATTCAGACAAAGGCATGAGTTTAAATTCATTGTTGAGAGTGTATACATCACACTTATAAATATGTATGACAAAAATATGTTTTTTCTTCTAAACGAAAAATTATGTAAACCGGTGAGTCGGCAAAAATAAATCTGCCATACCTTGCATACATTTTTTTATGTATAAATTCGAAAAATTAAATTTAAATATCGAAAATAAAACGATAAACCGGTTTGGATAAACAAAAAGCACAATATTTGTTGTATATATTTTGGATAGTGTGCGTGTTGGGCAGGCTTGAACAGGCCCGTTCCGGCGACAGTCGAGTCCAAGTAAACGGAACTAACCCGGATTTTTATTCGGCCAAGGATTTTCACCTCGGCACCATTCCTCGAAATTGCTTCAGGAATGTTTTATGCCGTTACAACAACAGCAACACTTTTAAAATATTTCGATACTTGCGCTGGATATAAATCATAGTTAGGTTATGTTAACACATCACAGCAAAGGGATTAATTTTTTGGTACTTACTGTACCATGTTTTTCGTATATTTCAGTTATATTTTAGTTGATAACTAAAATATAATACTAATATTTAAGCTTAACATTTAGTATATTGATTACAGAGTTGAGTTTATATGGTGTCTTGTACCATTTCAACGTATTTTGGATTCCACACTGAAAGTTTGCTGCGTTTTAAGGAAAGCTTTTAATTAAATTACTGTAATACTTGAATATTTAACATCGCTAGCAACTAGCTCGACGGACATTCCTTGTGCTCCTTAAGTCTTAATATGCCGCAATTTAGCTACTCAGTTCTCCCGACTCAATATCGGAATTCGAAGAGACATCTTCCACCAAATCTTGAAGATCATGCGGCATTGTATTTAAAGATGACTTCGTATTTTCGCTCGTACTGGGCGCGGGGGCGGTTAAATTTTCTTCAAAGCAATCATCACTCGATACATCTTCACAATTTCTTTTATTCGCGCTTTTCGTATCGTCCACTTCGAGATTTGCTCTTTTGGGTGAATTCGAATTCGCCCTGTTTTGTGATGTTTTTTTAACACGTTTTCTGCTTCGCTTTTTGTGTGTGCGAGATTTTTCCAACTGCTCATCATCTGAACTGGTGCTGCTATCACTGCTGTGACTTGAATGATCTGCAAATCAAAAAAATATGAATTAATAGGAGTCAACAATATGAATTAAAAGTGGTAAAAAAATATAATGGCGAGCGCATTTGGGTTTATAATTTGTAATTATGAATAGCAGATTCAACAAACCTTCGATGCTTATGGATGTGGCCTGTGGTTCCTCCACATCACTATCATCATCTGGCAGTTCATCGCTGGAAATGTCTTCACGTACACGATATTGCTTGGGAAGATGTGATTCATCTTCCATGGAATTCGTACTTTTCGGTTTCGCTTGTTCGGTTAAGGTCTCTTCAAATTCCGGTTTGAGCTCGCCACCCTTTTGCTTTTTAATACTTTTGGCTATAACACGTTTCTGATGATCCAATTGTGGGAATAAATCACGTGAATTCTCCAAAGCTTGTTTGGCTGCATTCATTTCAGCTTGCTGAATCGATGAGCCGGTAGCGGTTGCCAAGCGTTTCGAACGAAAATAAACAGCTACCGTATACACGCGTGTATTGGTGGGCCCGATAGACTCGATCACTTTGTAGATGGGTATGTCGGGTTCGCCACCCTCCATTGTGCGCAAAGTCAAACAACATTGTTGCAATTTCGATTTGGGATCGTTCCAATCTTGATTCATAATAAATATTTGCAAACGTGGAAATAGACACACATGACAGAATTGTTCACAATACAGCAAACCTTTATCCACATATAATGCACCCAAGAAGGCTTCCAATAAATCAGCACGATCCTTAGTCTTTAGCTCCACCTTTGGATTCGAGTAGACCGCATACTTGGTCATGCCGAGATCATCACAAACCACCGCTTGTGTGCGATTATTCACAAGCGATGAACGCAACAACGACAAATGACCTTCGTGATGCTCGGGAAAATGGCGATAAAGATATTCGGAGCAAATTAATTGCAACACCGTATCGCCCAGGAATTCCAAACGCTGATTGGAACCCAATGTGAGATGAGTAAAACCAATGGAACGATCGGTGAAAGCGCGTGCCAGTAGACGTATGTGTTTGAACTGTATGCCGATGGATTCTTCGAATTTGGTTAACTCCTGCAGCACCGGATAAGAGGAAATACAACCCCGATCGCCTAACGGCTCTTGCTCTTGCAGCGGATGCTCTGGATAATTCTTCCAAATCTCTTTAAGCTGCTCGTTTTCCATATATAGCGCGTTCATAAACACCTCATCGGCTATTGATATGCCACCATCGAGTAGCAGCGCACCCATTAAAGCCTCAAAGCAGTTAGCCATTGCATGACGCAATTCCAATTCGTGACATAAGTCCGAACCATGTGCGTACAGCATGTACTCCTCTAAGTGCAACTTCTTGGCGAGTAAAGCTAAATGCTGATTCTGCACGATAGCCGCTCGATAAGTAGCCAGACCACCTTCTTCCAAATCGGGAAACATGAAAAACAAGTGTATTGAACTTAAAAACTCAACAACGGCATCGCCCAAGAACTCCAAACGTTCATTATGCGTGATATTAGACATAGTCTCGTATTCCTTGCCAAAGCGCGACATTATGTTTATAAGTGTATTTATGCCACGCTTTCTTGTATTCAAGTAATGTATTTTACGATCACCATACTCGGGCTGACGTATGCCACAATTAGTAAGCGAGTTGCGCGCATGATCCGGATTCGTGCCATAATTTTCTTTATACGAGGGATGCGTCAACGCTAATTGCAATAAATATCTAAAACGATAAATGAAAACAATTATTTAAAAATCAAGAAAAGAAAACAATAACAAAGGATGTCGTAAAAACTCACCGATTTTTGAAACTGTAACCAATACTTTTCTCTAAAAGGTCAAGTGAACGATGAAAACGCAAGTGACCAGTAAGCACTGGTATGAGCATCGCGTGCTGCACAATGTCACACATAATACCGGTTCGGTAATAGCTCTTTGAACTCACCGCCACAGTTATGTTACGCTTCATACGGCCTTGAGTGCGCATTTCCTGTAAACGCGCTTCTTTTTCCTCCAGTTTACGCTTGTCGGCAAACGATGGCTTCGACATGTTGGCCATTAGATGGCGATATTTTACATATTCACGCCATGCTTTCTGATACTCCGGATTGCCGGCATAACTGAGCTGCGGTGGTCGTATACCAAAATGCACGATGGCCGGATGTGTTACGTTCTCTTCGGTTTCAAAACACTCAGGTAAATCAGAAACATTGCGATCCAGCTGATCCACGCGTACCGAACATGGTTTGTAACCCGGTTTTGTCACAAGCATTCCTTTTATGAAATCAACATAATCCTGCCACTCATGCTGACTGATATCGTTTAGGCAACGCAACTGATCCCGATCCACAAGTGGAGCAGCACTGTCCAGTAAATAACGGAGCACTTCACTTATGGCCAATACTTCTTTACCATTGTCGGGTAGATCACGTACGAAACGTGGTAAGAAATGAAAGGCTGGGCATGTTTCGGAACTGGACATGCCGTCGGGGTATAGCGAAAAATCTACCAGCTCGAGCAGTTCGTGGAATAGGTATTGATCTGAAATTTGATATATAATTACATATTTTATAATAAAATTATTTTTCGAAAAGAAAATATTGTGTGTATTAGAATGTTTATACTCACTAAATAACTCCAATTCTCTTATGGTGAAATTCTCGGGCATTTTCTCAGCAACATACAAGATGGTATATTCAATGTTGAAGCGTATAACTTTACATGTTGGCAAGTCTGCAAGGGGTGAATGTGTCAACATCGAGAATCCTTCGAAGATAAACTCATGCTCGTCATGCTTAATTATCGTTGGCGTTTTAGTGAGAAAATTCGTGGGCGGCGAAATGGTAATACGATAGTGGTAAAGTTGCGAAGCATTATTGGAATTCGGCAAACATTTCTTATAACCTGTTTCACCGGGATATATACCGTGCCGTATACCAATACGACGCGATTTAGCAGAACAACGACAAAGCGGTCCGTCATTCATTTCACCCGAATCATTATGCCACAAGTCGGCATGTATACGATATGGATGCTGCACTTTTCGTGAAAGTTCCTCCATACAACAATCTTGCTCAATTTTTAGTTCATCATCTGAAGAGTCTTCTGACGACGATGAGCAAGCTTCAGATTTATGTTTACACAAGCGGCGACGCGACTTGCGTGCTGGCGGTTCGTAGGGTGGTAATGTTTTGCGCACACGATCTGAGCGTTGTACTAATTTTTCTTCGAATAAATTGCACAGCGCTTCTAATCTACTAGTGGAGACAACTTCATTTGGTACATCTGAACGTCGGTAAAATGGATCTGCTGGCGATGAACGTATCCATACAGTTCGAGAGTCCTCATCCTGCCCAACCATTTCTGCCAATTTTTCGGCAATATCTTCTGAGGTTTCACAATAATTTGATCTCCAACTTTTCAAAAGTCTGTCTCTTTCAGTTTCAAGTTTTGGTTCCTTGGAATCGCTTCGTGCTTCATACTTTCTTTCTCGTTGAGTATGGGGTCTAGAAGTTTCGGCATATTTCGCATAGCCGTAACCTCTGGAATAACAATATAAATAAAGTAATTACGTATACGTTCATACAAGCATATATTTATAAAACTTACCTCTGAGGCGATGGAGGTGCAAATTGTGGACGATTGGTTTGGGGTGCAGTAGAAGTATTACGATAATTTCCACGTGCAGTATAAGGCGCACGATTTGTCATAGGCTTATGCTCGTATGGATATGGTCGTATGTTACCAGGTGGTTTATAATGTCCTCTATTTGCCGTGAATTCTCTGCCACCTTTGTAAGGTCTTTGCACATGGCCATCATATTTTTGGTTATGGTAACTATATTCATTATATGTTGAATCATAGGGTGTGTATGGAGTTTTCCTCGGTGGCGGCACATTATATACACCTTCATTATTATATACTTCCGTATATGTATTTGTTGGTTGAAAATGTGGATAGTAAGGCGTACTCTTGTCGGCATAAGATTGTTGATAAAAAGTTGAAGGATAAGAATGAAAACTATTTGCTCCAGATACGTGTGGATTCGAAGGCGGCAAAGTGTCATTAGAGTAACTATTTGCTGAGTGTACTGATTGATGAATTTCTGTTGATGGTGTTTCTGGTGGCGGCGGAGGTGGAGGACCTGGTGGTATCCCAACTGGAAGTGGTGGAGCTGGTTTTGGTTGATCAACATCTGGCGGTGGAGGTGGCACCATCGAAAAATGTTGAAAATTCATTTCTCCCAAATAAATTTAATATCTCTAAAATGTATCTTTCACAAGCACACTACAAGTTCAACTGCACTCAATGAAGATCCGGCAAAAACAGATGTGTTGTGTACAAATTTTGCAATGTAGAACTGTGACTTGATCTTCATTGATAAAACTGTTTTTACCGATAACCGCAGCTAATTTATCGATGTAAGCAAAAGCTAAGTGCAAAAGTTTACAACGCTGATTTATTTGTTAATGTTAAGGTTTTAATAAATTTGCTATTTCGTATAATTAAAATTATTTTTTCTTATTAAATGTTATGTTTCTAGTTAATATTTGTAATTAAGTATTAGTTTAAAGTTAAGAAAGTTTTGCGGTAAAATCGATATTTGTTAAATATTATCGAGTAGAGTTATGTTTTCACTACTATCATTTTGATAGAATTGCAGTATCTAACAATCAGCTGTTTAACAAAATGCATTAGTAAACTAATAATAACAAAGTCAAAATCAAATAAACAAATACTACAGTTATTTATTGTTTTAGTGGAAAATGGAAGCGAACAGTGATATATTTCAATATGTTAGTAACGTAAATGTTAAATGTGTTCTTTACTATATGGCAAATCATTAAACAATGCGCAAAAGGAAGTATCAGCATATACACACACATATAGGTGTAACCTATTGCACGCTTTTAGTAATAAATTATTTTGTCAACAAAACTGGCTCTACTTAAAATAGAGTTATATAAACGCCGTGGAACACCTCAGCAAATTACTATATTTAGATATATGTCTGAAAGCATACGTAAAAAACTGTACTGTTATTTCTTTCACCGAACTAATAAGGTTGTTTTTGTAGAGCTACATAGGTTATGCCGGTAAATTTTAAATATAGATTCATATTTTTTATTCTAAATATTGCTGTAGCTGTTTAATTAATTTCTCATTTGTATATACATACATACTTATTTGCATTTATATACATATAATTTCAGACAAACAGAGGTGCTGACAGTTTTGGTTCTTCTGAGGAGACAGGTAAAATACATGATAACAATTTAATTATTGCCATTTACTTACTTTGCAGTGTTAGCGGAGTTGTAGATTGGGGGATTTTTTGCATTCACTGCACACTTAACTGTGAATAAACGAATCGAATAGCCATGAATATCGTTTTGCGCAGTTTAGTTGTGCTGTTTGTGTAGACTCTTTAAAAATCAGTAAATTTCTGAGAATAATTATTCAAGAATAACAAAATTACTATAATATTATATAGTTATTATGTAATACATATTTACAAATATTTGAAATATTTGTGATAGACTTTCTTAAATAATATGTCCGGAGTTTAAATATTTTTTAAAGAAAATCAAATACTTCAACACCAAACCTTGTATTAAAATGTATTTGTTAACTGAATGCAACAAGTTCCTTCTCTGTCTGATACATTCCATAATCATTGCTTTTCCGGTTTCGCACAAGTTCATTTTTCCGGCAGGGTACATACTTTTATAAATATATGCTCCAATATACCATGTACTTGTATATATGTGTGCAATTATCTTAAGCGCGCATCATAACATCTTGAACTGATGAATAGCGCCTCGTGTTCAAGCGAAGGCATTCTTTATAAACAGTAAATAAAATAAATAGGGAAACGCCAATTTCGGGCACTACCGAGCAATTTATGTCCTCACTCGTTAGTGGCTTACACGCGTTCTTTAAATAAAACAAACACTTAATTCGATATTTTATTGTTCGTAAGGCTAACAAAATATCGATTTATAGAAGGTAATTCGCGTTTGTCGGCTCTTACAATAGTTAGTCTGCAGCAATAACAATAACGAATACTTTGTATTATATTGTAAGGTATACATATATAATTTTCAAGGTATCATATATGTTTAACTTTAAAACGCATTTGTTTCGAGTTTTTATGTTTTTATAGACTGAAGTCTGCTATATGGATTAAACTATACTTAGACATCTACTTACATATACATATGTATGTATAACGATAATTAGATTGCAAATAGCAGTTACTCAAATTTAAAATCTGATGCCTGCGTATCTAACGCATTCCTCCATTAAAAATGTCTCATGCTAAATGCTTTTCATAAGAAACATTGAACTCATGTATATAATACAATAAATAATATTGTGAATACATGTTATATTTGTATATAACACACCTCAGATTACTTGACTACATGAACAATTTATACAGAGTTAATTTCTTGTTAATAAGCAAAGTCGTGTTGCTATCACAAACTGTTTCGGAAGGTTTCTGACATTTAGATTACCCATACGCTTCGAGTTTCAGCGCTAAGAAACTACCGATATATTAAAGTACACCTCAAACGGAGCCGTCTAATTGTTTCGTATTTATTAAACAACACTCTAAGCGATCGGTGGTGATATCGCAAAGTGTCGTGCCTCATACACAAAAATATAGTGTATATACATGTACAGGAATATAGCTGAATATTGAAATATTGCCGCAATCGTTAACAACAATTAAATACATTTTTATTTGTTTTTTTTTTCTTGACGGCTTGTAATTATGGCAAGCAGAGACGGTAAATATTTGCACTTTTCAATAAACGTTTATAAAGCATCGCTCCATAATAAATCACTGTTTGCAAACATATATATACATACATATGTACATATGCATGCGCAGATCTGATTAAGAGGATATACATATATGTACATATGTAAGATCGCATATGCAAATATGTAGTAACTAGAGTAAAAGGAATATGAGAATATTGCTCAATAAAAAGTGTAGTAAATTTGAGTGTTTACGACAGTGTTCGACATAAATTAGTATATCATGTGAAACCTAATTCTAGATTTTGTGTAAACCCAATGCCGTCTCGTAGATAATGGAATAACGGCATAACTCTAACTAATTGCATTGAACGAGCTTAGTAACTAACTTCAAAGTGTTTCTAAATTACTATAAAACATACATATATACTATATGTACATATCTACATATATACATATGTACATATGTGTGTATGCATGTACATGCATTAAGTTATGCATTTATTTATGCACGTAACTGTGATAAGTGAACACATCTTTATGGCTTAAGCTATTCGATTTTAAAGCCATAAATATTAATCTGTTTGAAACAACAGCGATACTAAAATTTTTATGGAAAATCCACTTGTTGCTATAACTGTTGTTTTGCCAAATAGAGTGATAAAATGAAAATAATTAAGGTTGGTCAATAAAATGTTACAACATGAATATTAATCTGTGATCATCAGGAAATATAATATAAAAATATGGCTATAGTGAAGCCATGTTCTGAAAGGAAGTTCGTGAAAGGAAGTTAAAAATATTTTTATTGCAAAAAACAAAAACGATATTGTTGCTGTAGTGGCAGAAAGAATACGCAAAATATTTTGGAAGAATGTTATTCAGTTGAATATACTTGACCGGATATAAGAAATTTTGTGCCGGTTACTGTCGTGTGAGCGATGGGAGCAACTATAACAGGTTTGATACCTTATTTACTCCAAAAAGCCGAAATCGAAAAGCACGGAGGGGGTTTACATAAAGGTTTATATGAATTTTTTTGTTCTTGTAAAAACAATTGATTCTTGTGGGATGCTGTGGGAAAGCACTTTTAACTGTACGTACATATGTATATAAAACTAAATCATTACGTTGTAATAAATCTAACTGACTACATACATCTGCTTTATATAATATTTTCTTAATTAATTGATTTCTACGCTTTCAGAGGGCTTATATGAACAAGATTTTCCAAACATTCGTTCAACAATTTTGAATAGCAGCAAAAAGCTATGTCGACCAGCGACACTAACAAATAAGCTGCCCATACTCAAATGGCTACCTAGATATCAGACTTCATTTGTATTTCGCGATGCTATTGCCGGTTTCACAGTCGGTCTCACAACTATTCCGCAAGCGATTGCTTATGGCGTAGTCGCTGGCTTGCAGCCTCAATACGGGCTTTATGCGGCCTTTATGGGCTGTTTCACTTATATAATTTTTGGTTCCTGCAAGGACGTGACTATCGGTATGAAAACATTCATGTTTTTTATTTTTACTTTCGTAAATTTAATTTAATTTAATATCATTTTACAATTAATTGTAGCCACTACAGCAATTATGGCTTTAATGGTACATGATTATGCAGTAATTACACCGGATTTCGCCGTTTTGATCTCATTTCTGGCGGGCTGCACGATATTGGTGCTGGGCATTCTTAACCTGGGCGTGCTGGTACGATTTATTTCGATGCCGGTTATTACGGGATTCACTATGGCTGCGGCGTGTACAATTGGTAGTGCGCAGATTAACAATCTGTTCGGAATGAAGAGTAAGGAAATTTTATGCCATAGCAGTTACTTTTCAAATTTCAAAATTTATGTATAAAAACCGTTAGATCGTACTTATATGTTATTATAGACCGTAAACTTTAAAATAATTTTGGTATATAACAGTTATTTTCGCTGTCTAATAATTGTTATTTTTAAATAAAATCTCAACAATTGATTAGCTATAATTTATAAAATTTAAAATTTTTGCACCTTAAAGGTCCGTCAAATGACCTTATTCCGGCGTGGAAACACTTTTTCACGCACCTCCCGAATGTAAGTTTGAATGACTCATTACTTGGCGTTGGTGGACTCATATTTTTACTCTTGATGAAGGTATTAACTTCAGAGAACAAGATAACATACATCTGACTAAGAGCAAATAATTTATTATACTCTAACTTCTAGCAAGTGAAAAATATACCATATGGCAATAAGACATTTTGGAAATATATTTCTTTGTCTCGCAACGCCCTGGTGGTGATATTCGGTACATTTTTGGCATATCAATTAAGTCGTGATGGCTCCCAACCCTTCGTAATTACCGGGAATATTACAGCAGGCTTGCCACCGTTTCGTCCACCACCATTTAGCACAATCGTGGATGGAAAGGAAGTGACATTCTCGGATATGATCAGCACGTACGGTTCCTCGTTGGCATCAATACCATTAGTGTCAATACTAGAAATTGTAGCGATAGCTAAGGCATTCTGTGAGTAAACTCTCTAAACATTTTTTCAACACAAGATAAAAAATCTCTTAAATTCTCTTTATATGTAGCTAAGGGTAAAATTGTCAACGCATCTCAAGAGATGATAGCTCTCGGCATGTGCAATATTATGGGAAGTTTTGTATCATCTATGCCGGTGACAGGTTCTTTTACCCGAACAGCTGTGAACAATGCGAGTGGCGTAAAAACGCCATTAGGCGGTGCCGTCACTGGTGCAATGGTATTGATGGCGCTGGCTTTTCTTACACAAACCTTCTACTACATTCCAAAAGCAACGTTAGCGTCAGTAATTATAGCCGCCATGATATCGCTGGTGGAACTCGAGCGACTTGCCGAAATATGGAAATCTAAGAGTACACATTTTTATGAAAAAAATATGTTCTATACGCAAATAACTGTATTTGAATTTTTAATTTAAGGAATGGATCTCTTTCCATTTGCCGTAACTTATTTCACCTGCTTATTTTGGAGTTTGGAATACGGCATTATTTGTGGCATAGTGGTGAATATCTCTTTTATACTATATAGAAGTGCAAGACCACAAATTCATTTAGAAAAGAAAAAGGTGAAAAGTGTTAAAATATTATAATTTATTACCTGCTGACCGTCAACTATTTATAGGTGAGCAATTACGAAATATGTTTTGTAGATGTTAAGCAGAGATTAGATTTCGCGTCTGCGGAGTATCTAAAAGAAAAAATTGTAAAGTTTATGAGCGGTAATCGCTACGATGTTAGTCTCATTATCGTAAAAGGAGAGGAAATTAATTCCATTGATTATACTGTTGCTATGGTGAGTAAAATATAGTCAAAATAAATAATAAGATTATTAATAATACTAATGTTATAACTAATAATATAGTAAGAAGTTTAAAGTGACTTCAAAATCAGGGTTTATACTATTGTTTGATTTTTTTGTTTATAATAGTTAATTATATTCCAAAAGTTTATGTATTTTTTTATTTGAATTTGATTAGGTAAACATGTACATAGCTCAATGAAAGCTAAAAGTTAATTCCTACACTGGTAAAGCACAATTTAATTTTTAATCCATTTGAAACTAAATAATATCTTATTTGGCCCTCTAAACGCATTATATACTATATACTAGTATATTAACAGTTCATACATATATTGTTATGTGCTTTTAGTCACTATTGTTGTGCAATGCCAAAATAATTTCCAAATAATTTGTGAGATAAGTATCTTCCAATTTAAAACGAATATAATAAAAAAATATATATTCTACCCCCGAATTTCAGACACACCTCTCTCTCAACAAGTAAATATAAAAAAATAGAACAAAACTAATTTGAATAACCTAACTCGTTCTAGATATGAATATTTCATATAAGTAACTTGTGTACTTATTTTGATTTATTCGTTTGGCAATAAGCACGCTTCAAATTATCAATGCCACTGTGTCTAATAATACAGTTAGTCGATAACAACAATTAAAATCCTCAACTAGAGAAATGCAGCTGCGGTGGAGTTTCTTCATGACTAATATTATTTAAGATAGGAAACTACCGACATACATATATGCATACAAATCAGGTCATAAAAAGCGATTTATGACAACGAAGATTACCTTGCATCATAAATTTTAATTTCAGTGTTATGCCTTCTTGCCAACAGTTATATGACATCACTGCACTTAGAGTTGCACTACATTCGGTATAATTCAAAAACCGTTAAATGTTCTCTTCATTTTCCCCCTTATAATGATTATTACATATAAACATTAAGAAAACACCTACCGTATTAACTCTTAAAACGTTAAGTATATTTTATATTTTCTCACTATTTTGCAGAACATCATCTCACTTAAAGAAGATCTTGAGGTACTCAGTTGTGATCTTGTTTGTTGGAATTGGAATATTCGTGCCGCGGGGGTTGTTTGCAGGTTGAACGGCGATTTGTGCAGCTTATTCAAAAATGACCATAGCATCGAGGAGGTGGTGAATAACTATTATTTAAATCTACAAAGGAAAAATGAAAGTTCCATCGATACTGTGTATACAAGTACTTCTTAGTTGGCTTACGCGTACGCGTGCTAAGTAGAAATATTATTTGTTTAAAGTATGTGTAAATATAAATATACAAATACCAGAATAATAGCTACTATAATGCAAAGGCCAAGTACCATAAAAAAACTTAACGCTGATATCAATACGCCACTTGTTGAGACCGTAACAATTAATGATTAAAATAATGGCAATATGTTTTACTCGTATTATTCTGCTATCTGCACAAGTATACAAATAAATAGTTTTATTCAAATGAAGAATTTGCTTGGCTTATATTGATTTATTGATAAAGGTATTTTGTTTGAAAGTGAATGTGAAAATAATGCGTGAATTCGAAATCTCATCCAAGTACTAGCAAACGGGCGACAATGGCGATGCATTATCGTTCCCACGACAGTCAAGTTTACGCAACCGGAACGGGCCCGGATTTTGATCCTGCCAAAGGCGGCAACATTCCTCTAAATTACTCTAGGAATATTTTCTGTCGCTATAACAACGGCATTACCCTTTCACCCATTTTCAGTGTATTGGACTTTTGTGGGGTACAAACAACATGTTCATAGGCTTTGTATCGAAACAGCACGTTTTTTAAAGCTCTACTTAAATTATAGCGAAAACATAGATCTGTACACAATTTTAAAGTTCCGGTTTGATCCTCCCGGAAACTCTTGATTCAACGCATAAATTTGAGGTATTTGTTTTTCGAGTATTTGAAAAGTATTATTAACAACAATAAGATTGAAAAACAAAAAGGAAATAAAAAGCTAAGGACTAAAACATTGTGTTTCTATTGTAAGCGCTGTATCTCGAAAATTTTAGCATTTGCAAAAAACGAATAAAAATACAACCCTGGCGTAGAATAATGTGGCAACTCTTATCTTTCTCCAGATAAAAGGTGTGTATAACGAAATAAAGATAATTTATTGGAAGTTATTTATATAGTTCAGTTCTCAAATCAACTTTATAAATTATAAATATTAAATAAATATAATTTTCGTGCATCTAATTGTCTCACCAAACGCTGCAAGTTTATGCAGCAACTGGAGGACAGCCAAAGTGGCACCCCAAAGTAGGGAAAAATGCAATCAGCAAATTTGTTTTGGCTCATATAGGATTGCATTTATACTAGTAGTTGCACTTAATTGGAATTAATAAGCGAGGTGGATTTAATTAGTGGGTGCAACCAATTATACAAACACCCACTCGTACCAGTAATAAGCTTTGCGGATGCTGATCTAATTTAAACTAACAAGCATTTTAACTTAAACGATTTAATTTGTGCTGTTTCATTTAATAATTGTGCAATATATTGTTTCTACGCCGCGGGAGAAGGGCAGCACCCTTCGATTTAATATTATTGAATGTGCTTCGCTAGCACTATTGTTGAAGCCCATAAAAAATTCGTCACACCGGTAGGAGGTGGTAGTCTGAACACAAGCGCTTATAGTAAGAGCGAACACAGAGATATTTTTGGCAATAATACAAATTTAGTGAGAATGTCACGTACTAAATCACGCTTACAAATTGAGGTATGTGGCGATTGTGGAGCATCAGGTGAGTAATATATAAATATGCAACAAAATATAAAATGTCTAATATATAAAACTCTTAACTATCACAGATCCTTCATGGGCTTCAATAAATCGCGGAATTCTACTCTGCGCTGATTGCTGTTCAGTACATCGAAGTCTAGGGCGTCACATATCCATGGTAAAATCCTTACGACAAGGCACCTGGGAGCCGTCAGTTTTAAATTTTGTGAATTCATTAAATGCGCATGGAGCAAATAGCGTTTGGGAGCATCATTTACTCGATAACAATGCATCGAAAAGTGATAAAAGTGTACCGCGTGTACGTAAACCTAATCCGAAAGATCCGTTACATCCAACTAAGTCTGATTTTATCAAATCAAAACACGTAAATCTGGTATTTGTTTTAAAATCAAATCTTCAAGAAGAAGGTGTCATATCTGGCATAAATTTGGAAAATGAACTAAGCAGACAACTGCATGCCAGTGTACGGACAAGCAATTTAGAGACATCTCTTCGCCTACTCGTACAAGGCGCTAATCCAAACTTTTTCCATGACGAAAAACGTTCAACGCCACTTCATGTTGCTGCCAAATTTGGACAAGCGTCACAAATTGAATTGCTTATTGTAAACGGCGCGGATATTAATGCTATTGATGGTAATGGGCTCACACCGCTGGAGGTGGCCAAAGCTAACAATCATAATATTATAGCTGAGAGATTATTGGATGCAATGTATGAAGTGACCGATCGCATTATAATGTTTTTGGGTGGCAAAAAACCAGATCACACGGTAAACAAAGACTTTGCTTTTTATTCAAGTTTTATTTATATATATATTATTTATATCCGTTAATAGTCAGGTAACCATTTAGTTATACCAGAAACTGCTAATACTGAAATTAGCGAACAACTCACCATTGCGCGAAACCGTTTACAAGTTGTGCCCAACAAAATGTTCGAAGAACTGGTCATGGATTTATACGATGAAGTAGACCGGCGTGAAAATGAAGCAAGTATGTGAAAGTGTATCATCATAAAAAAAAATATATTATAAAGTGATTTTACTTAAATTCTATTAGTTTGGGCAACTTCCACACTGAATGCCGAGAATGTAGCTGTGCCATTTCTACCAGCGAATCCCTTCTTAAGCGCCACGCGCAATCAAGTAAATATTAAAAAAATAATAATATCATAAGTGCTTAAATTGATTTTCATCTAAATTTATAGGGTAGACAAAAACTTGCACGATTTTCGCGTAAAGAATTTGCTGGCTTATTAACGGATGTGCTTTGCGATGCACGTCGTCGACAAAAAATCGCAAATTTGCGCCCACTCGACACTCCTAATTTGAATTCCTTCTATAATCCATCATTATTAAATGAAAACGAACTCGAATTGTCCGATGATGAACCCATTTACGATCCAGTGGCAAGTGACGATGATTATGCACCGGTGCCGCCGATTGCACAGCAGGTATATATTATGTAGGAAGAATTTCTAAAGCTTCACAATAGTTTTGGCTGAACGTAGAGCAAACAGCTAACAAATATTTAGTCTTTTTAAGTTTGCAAAATTTAAAAGAGCAATTTAGTTGATATTTTTGATAATTTTCTTAAGTGCGTAGGGTGTTGAGTTTATTTACGAACTTTTATTTTCAAAATTACATATTACGATGTATTTTATTTTGAGTTTTTAAGCCACTTTTGATTTTGCATTTCGTATTCGCTAATTCAGGCTATTGTGCATCAAACGCCCGACGAGCCACAGCATGAAGTGCAAACGCTATTGAGACAGATAAACGACTACAAATATGTGATCAATCAGCTGAAATCGACTGTTGAAAAACTTTCGTCGGAAAATTCTGAACTAAAATCAAAGTTTTCCAACAATGCACCTGTTGACTGTACGATAAATGAGACTGTCGTTCACCATGATGCGCTGTGAGCTGACTTTATTTTTATTTAATTTCGTTTCTTATTTTTTGATTTGATTTTCAATTTTTATTTTTGTTTACATTGTTTTTTTTTTTTCATTTTTCAAACGAACATTTTGTCTATAAAGCCGTCCTGAACCGTTAAATGGTGTTGAGAATGGAAGCGAATCGCTTTCACTACCAGAGGAAGTCGCCAACGCACCCGTAACTATAGATTCCAATTCTTCTAGTTCCTCGTCAGCCAACAGTTCGAACCAATCGACCATTAAGCGTCCAGCAAGTATGTATGAACGTCGCCTCGCACCCGCTTTGTTTAAACCGAATGTTGAATGTCGCACTACGACGAGTATGTATCAAATGGCTGCTGATAAGCCATTTTCGGAGGAGTTGAAACATCGTACAGATTTGGTGACACGGCGCGTGAAGGAGCTAGTTGCCATCATGCAAGATCTACCGACCAACAAAGACGAATTGGTGCCGTGTGGTGAGCGCGTACGTACGACGGGGATGGAATTGATTTCTATATTTTCTACAACGGTAATTTCCGCTCATTCTCAGTAACAAATATTCACCACACCATTTTGATAAAATTGTATTTCTTGGTTTTGCTTTGCAGTCAAATTACAACGAAACCATTAGGGAAATGCTTAAGACTTTGACGCGCTATAATATTTTGATACCACATGAATGCGAAAATTTGCAGAAATCGTATGCCATGGAAGATAAAACGGCAATTGAGAAGTATAATCATGAAGTGCGTGAATGCGCTTATTATATTGTTAGCGCAATGAAAACGCTCGTCATGCAATACGAATGAAGACATATAATTAACGTAAATATTTAAAAATATATATACTGTATATATATGTATATACATATAAACTTGCTAATTGTGTTGTTATAACGAAAATACTAATTTACAAAAAAAAAAAATAAACTTTTGGAATACCCCTACCCTGTTAATAATAAAGTCTCCGTTAATTTTTTCTGCAAATTCGAATTTCTCAATTTCGAAAATTACTACAATAGTCCCAAAACTCGCTAAAAGTGGCAGTAAGCGTTTGAACTTAATTCAAGTTCTCTAGATCTAATGCGATTAATGGTTTTTCTAGCTTGGTGCACATTTTCGAGATACTTGAGAGCTCAAAGACCGCAAGAATATATTATTTTCCAATTTTGACACCAAGTGTAGGAGTATTTTCTTTTTTGGGATTTTTTGAAAAATTGTGTAGGAGTATTTTCTTTTTTGGGATTTTTTTTAGTGGATGGACGACATCACCACGCGTATTTGAGTGTTGACCACGAAAATTTTTCGCTCTTTCGTTGTTTTTGTAGTCGCAGAAATCATGTTTCAAATTGCTTTGAAGAATCCCGCTGAAGTAACTGCCGAGCATTCCTAGGAAATTTTTCTTTATAAATTTAAAAAAAAATTAATTATTCAGGCTATATAATTTGTGTTATACTCTGAAGTGATCGGTGTTCAAAAACTGGGTTTTGTTTAAAACCAAAGTCGTCAATCTAAAATTACTTACAAATAATAAAACAATCTTACAGCATTTAGCCATGTTTTTAGTTTAGAAATAAGCTTATATTTTCATTATTTAGACTATAGCATAGTAATTTGTCTATTACAGTAGTAGCTCAATTGTAGTCGCACTAATTTGTACTCACAGAAGTGAACTATATATGTATATCTTTTTAAGAATACCTTTATTTACTCCTCTTCGGTTTCGGTAATCACAGAATTCTTCATAAAAGATTCACTTTTCAACAATAAGTGTTTGTAGTGTTCTTCGTCCTGAATTTGAATGATACGCTGCTGTACAATCGGAGCCAACTCGCAACTGGCCTGTTCCAAATCATCTAAAGAGGCGCGTCTTAACATCTTCAAAGAACATACATACAGACATATTAGTGCGTATTGCATTTGTAATATTACAAATATTTTTCACCTTAGAAGCTTTGCTGTTAGTATGATGATCTACAGATTTCGCCTGATGACCAACAGATAACTTTCTTATGGGCGATGGTCCATCTAGATGTAAATTCTCAAGCATTTGTACCATACTGTGACGCCGCGAGAGCGTAACTAAGGATTGTCGATGTTTGGTATGGTGATCGCTTTTGTCATTGCGTATATTGATTGCTTTGAAATGATTTTGTATAGTCAGACCCAGTTCAGGGCATAGGTCTTCGTCGATCTAACAAATGAAAAGCAATACAAATCAATTATAATTTCATGAAATGTGCGGCCAATATCAGCATACCAAAATTTGAGCATTTTTAAACATAGTAAAGCCATCACAACCGTTATGTATATAGCTTTTAATACATATTTTGTACATTTGTTGTAAATTAATTAATTCGTCGGCAACCTGTATTAACCGTGGATCAATACGTTGCCCGGGTGGTTTGGCGGGATCAAAAGCGAATGTCACGCCGCTTACCTAACAATAAATATACAAAAATTTTTAATATGTAAACAAAAACCGATTTTTAAAGTTATGTACTATAAGTATATATTGCCGTTATTTGGACTCACTTGGGGAAATCGGCCTTCCAATTTCGGATAAGCTGAGACGGCATTCTCCAAAGCTTCCCACAAGCATTTACCACTAATACTTAAAAGTATGAGGGGATCACGCATCGGTATAATATTAACTAAATCACGCATTGTAAACGGTCCCGGAGGGTGTATTTGATCTGAGCGAAACGTGCCTGCGTTGATGATGACCACGTCCGCGCCGGTAGCAGCGAGTACAACATCGCATACCCAATTGCCTAAATTCGTTTCCTGAGTGCGAATGATGGAAAAGCGGCCCTCCAATTCCACACTGAAGTTGCCCAGCACTTCGGTCATTTTAGCCTCAACAACCTCTGGAAATTAAAGTGAAACTAGTATAAGAAAGTATTTGTAGATATATGTGTGTGGGCCTAAGCGTGTTTTAAAAACGGATGTAAGAGTTATTACCACAAAAAAATTTCGAAGCAGTTTCGAAGTTTAACATGCCAAGATAACGCGAAGAAATCGTATTTACGGTTCGACTTTAAGGTCCAATTGGGCGTATATTTAATATACATATATACTTATAGAATTGTGTAAATACACCGCTAGGTGACGGTACAGTTAAAATGTTAAGCTTCGAATGGTTAATTGTCAATTAATTTCTACAAAAACGGATACAAGGAATCACTTTATATATAACTCCGGTGAATAATTTTAATTCACAAGGCAAGATGGATTCGTTGATAACAATGTTATACATTCTGAAATACAAATACACATATTTAGAGCTTCTTACCTGAGTATTTTTCCAGTTCCTCTTTAAGTTCTTTATCTTCGGCAAAATCTGATGTAACATTCACTGGTTCAATTTCTATCAGAAGTTTGCCATTCTCATCACGTTTCGTATCTAAAGCGATTTTCGAAAACTGTCGAAAATCAGTGCCAGACTTTACAATCTTCACACCATTAACCTCTTTAATCTCATAAACATGATCGTGACCACCAAGAATGAGATCTATACCGGAACAATTGGCCGCCAACTTAAGATCATTCGGCGTTCTCATGTGCGTCAAAGCGATTATAATATCACAATTTTCTTTACGCAACTGAGTTATTAATTTGTTACCAGCATCGACATAATCGATATAGGTAACTTCGTTTGGATCTATGGTGGGTAAGGTTTCCAGCCATTCGCGTTCGACAAGTCCCACCAAACCGATTTTTATTCCATTATGTAACATGGTATGCGTAACTTTTCCACCTCCCAGCGGTCTACCTGTTTCTTTGTCAACCACATTGGACATGAGCCATGGAAAATCGGTATTCTTTATTAAGTTCACCAGTACGTCCAAGCCGTGATCTGGAAGTTTGTTGAAATACATATATAATTTATAGTATTGAGAGAATATAAAGAGAGAAGTATACCCACCAAAATCGTGGTTTCCGAAGACAGCGCAATGGGTGCCCGTTCTTCTCAATACTGGTAGCATTTGCTCACCCTGAGTGAAAGTGCTTACTAAAAAAACGAACAAAAATTGTGACTTTTCCTTGACTCTAAAAGGCGTTTAACTTACACATGCTAGGAGAGAAAATATCACCACTGAAAAGTATCAGTGGATTGAGATGAGCAAAAGACTTCAGCGCAGTGCAAAAACGTGCAGCGCCTCCTACGGGCTCCTTTCCGCTGTTTGCTTCTATATTATAGACATCGTTGTAATGTAAAATAGTTAAAGGTACTCCGTTTAATGTGGACATTTTTAATAAAGTTTGTGACTTTTCTAGTTCTAGCGCTTTCGAATGTGAATTGCTGCGGCAGTTTAGATTTGTTAATACTGTCGAGTATAATTTATGTAGATGAAATGATGTACCCCGCTGCGATGAAGATTTTAACTTGTAATTATCGTTTGATTCCGTGCCAATAATAAATCCCTCGAATAATAAATTTGGTTTTGGACGCTGATTTTCGAATGGTTTTCGTTTTCCGACTTGTCGAAATATTAATTGACGGCTAAAACGGTTAATAAAACTGCTATGAATATTTATGTACATATATTGTAAACATATCAAAAAAAGTATTAAAAAACGTGAAAAATGTATTGCAATTTTGATTTATTCGTGATCTCGAGTATGTGGAAATTTTGAATTTGATGATCCCATTTAATATATGATTTGACGACAACAAATATTATCATGACTTGATTATTATTATGTATGTATGTATATCACTATCGAATTCTTCAAATTAATGAGTTATATGTACATATTAATGCTGTGTAAAGGTACTGCTAACATTATAGATAGTTTTAAACTTTCGAAGTAATGTAAAGTGCGTTTTGAGTTGTAACGAGATAATATTAAAAAGCTCCAACCCAAAAAATCGGAAATTCTCAATCCTAAGAGACACAATGTTTCAGATGTTTTATTTAAATGGATCAATATTGTAAAGAACACCGTGGTTGTTGATTATAGTGTCACTGCTGCGTTGAATTACCACTGTATTTCAGCTCGAAAATACTAACAGAACTAGGTAAACTTACTACAAATTTTTAATTTAATTGATAGAAACACAAACAAAATTAAAGTTTGTTGCCTAAATCTTTTGTTTCAATATAAATACTATATGTATATTAGATCTATGTACATATGTAAACATATGTACGTATTTAAAAGTGCATAAGTACACGGTTTTTTTGTTTTGATGCACATTATGATATCGAATCTGCTTTTACACACTGATCCAATCATTACTATTAATAACACTAGTCTCCAATGGTTTTGTTGCCCTAGATATAAGATCAGTTTTGGTTACATTTGTGCTCACGATTCATGACACTTTCAATGATTTTGTAAGATTTGCTTTTATTTCAGTTCAGCAAAAAACATACGTTTAATCTTTATTAAACGCTTATTATGATTTTTCCTTCATAATTTCTAGTTAGCAATATTTTTTTAAGGATCAGCAATAAGCTGACACAACAGAACGATCCAATCAACCTTGATACCTTTCTTCGATCACCTTTAGTTTTTGGTGGAACAGCTCTCTGCTTGTTTCTCACCATAATTATCTAAATTATCCGAAAATGTTGTTACAGACCTGAGTATTTTTGAAGCTGAAAGAAGCCTGATACGAAAGTAAGTTCATTACAGCCAAGACATATGAGACTTATGTACATATATGTATGTATATGCATGCATATTATTATCTCTATCACCTGGGAATTGTTTGAAGTCGCTTCAAAAACTAGGATAGGACTTGACATATGTTGTACCACTATTTTAGATAAAGCTGTTTCTATATATTAAATTGTATATAAATTTATGTGAGTTTTAAAAATCACAAGCTGGTATTTGAAAAAAAACAGAACTGCCTTGTACTGTGTACTGTCTACCTCAGAGAAGCTATTCACTGCAAATATAACTTAAACAGCCAACGAAAAAATAACAGCACAGGGGCGGCTGAATTTCACTTCATTTCATTGTCCACACCATATTAGGTTTGGCGGTGAGTCAACATTCTGCATAAAAAAGAAAAATAAATAGCTGCGCATATTTACATACATATTTCTTATGTGTCTTTGGTACAAATTTTTGTTATCACAATTCATCCATGTCATTTTTCGCGGCAGCAGTCAAAAATTTAATTTGGTCAATTAAATATTATATTCATCCATGTCGTTTTTCGCTACAGCAGTCAAAAATATTACTCGCATACATTCGAAATATTGTTTAATCAATTACAATGTGTATTCTGGGAACTACTTTCCTCACCACTTCATACACCACTTTAAAGGTCATAGTGACAAATCCATTAATTTTATGAAAGCGTTTCACAATTCCAAATACACAAGCTTCGTGTGCAAAGTTAAAGTTCGTAATGTTTTATTTACAAATGTCCCAAAAAGAATGTTAAGAAAGTAGCTAACTGTAACTAAGGTCAATGTGCTTGATTTGTATCAGCTGTCTTCTGCTGGAGACAGCCTTGCCTATGTCAACATTTTACGACAATTGTACATACATACGTATGTACATCTACCTATATACATACATACAAATGTATATGTAAGTACGTGTATATTCATCACAATTGTCAAACGAATGCGCCGAAAAGTCTGTATGCGGTAAAGCTTTGGTTTTTTTTCTAATTTTTTAGGTGGAAGTGCAAATTTCAAAAATGTATCTAAAAAATATTTCGTACGCACACAATTTTTAGGTGCTCAGATAACATTCACACACGCATATTTCAGAAATCACAGGTTTATAGTTTTACGACCCTTTATAAAAGCTCTCTATTGCAAATATTTGCTATTGCAAATTTTGAAACTTTAATAACAATGCACTTATAAACTTTACTTTTAAGAAAGGACTTTTGTAGTAAGTTCAACTTTATTTCATAATGAATAGTATGTGTAAAAATTATTGATTAAACCGTTAATTGTCGCTAATGCATTCCTACTATTTAGTTGCTAATTTTTCGCATCACTCAATATTATTGTTGTTAAATCGCGCCCTTTTGCCGAGAATGAAAATCATAAGTGGTAATTCTTATTCAATATTACTGCGTCCAAAATTCTTCAAATTTTCCACACAAGATCTACGAGGTATGCATATACAAAAACCAAGTATATGCATTTTTCGCCACACATATCCACATATGTATGTATGTACATGAATACATCGCGCTAAAATTTAGCATTGTTCTATATTAAGCTACCAAAGTAAGGTCAATATCACTTTTTCACTGTCTTTTAGTTTTCCTAACGCGAGACGCACTCTAGAAATTTTAATACCTATCTTATGTTAATGTACTTTATTTCCACTGAAAACTGTGTACTTAGGTGTGCAGAAGAGAAATCTATTTCCCATTGTACTTGTTGTTAAATTGTGCTTATGAAAAGTAACCTTAACTGACTTCCATTGTAATCTCACACTTGTTCAATGTTTTGCATTTGCGCTTTTGACAGTAAACAAGTGCTGCCATGGTTGACAAGTAATGCTTACCCTACACTATGCTGATGATCTCTCAGATACCTATTGATGCCTCTTTTCGGAAAGCTCCAAAGAAAATGTGCTCTGTCGACAATATTTTGTTTAAAGCGCCATAAAAGTTAATTAAATAGTTAATATGCAATAAAACAAGCTACTCGAATGTGAAGCTTAATAAGGGAAACCAAAAATAAATTAATCTAAGTAAAACAATTAATTTGTGCGTTGTTTTATTATTTCGTGTGCATACATATATTTACTCTACTTCTTATTATAAAATTATAGGCATTAAATAGACATTAATATTTATTTAACACCATTAGATTAGATTTATTGATGAGGAATGCACCGCGACCTTAGGTCTATTGTGCCGTCTCCTAAATCACAAGGACTCATTTAGCCCCAGCACATTGATGAAGTCCAATATTCTATTTAACACCATTACATTAATACTAATTTAACAGCTGGCGATATTTTTACATTTTAAAAAAATTTTTTAGAATACATCTAGTGTGCCTAATTTATTTTTGTCTATTTAGTTTATATTCATTTAATTGCCTGGAACATATTTTAAATTTTTTTTGCAAGTAAAGTTAATATTTTTGATTTTTATAAGGTCGCTAAACATATTTAAATAGAAATACAAAAAAATAGCGATATGTACATATATATGTACGTACATGAAAAATATATTGAAAATAAACATATATTTTATATTCAAATCAAAATAAATAAATCAAAGTTATTTAAATTAGTTCAAGGCTTTCTGAATTGTGCCTGCTTAGCAATAAATATATAATATATTATAATTACAATACATATAATATTCTAAACATTATTCACTTTTTGAATACTACAGAGAATGGCTATTGTGTTGAAACAATATTGCGCATTTGTCGTATAGCCGTTACTAAACGCGGTTCACAGCCACCGCTTAAAGCCAGATAATTCTCCGGATCAGCCTTAAGTAATGTCAAAATTTGCGACAAACCAACACTAATAGACAAACCTAGTTCTTCTACGACATTTGACAAATACTCAATATCCACAGCAAATTGTTTAGAAGAAGTGGGCGGCAGTGTTTTAACTTGCAATATTTGAGACTGATAGAGTTGACAACATTGCTCCACTACCAAAGACAACAATATGTCGGCACATGGAACAGGTTGGGTATATTTAACGTTACAAATCTCAAGAGCTTGTTTAAGTAACGGAGATGGTGTAAATAACAGCGGTTCCAAATGTTGTGGCAGTGTTAGTAAATATTGCCCAATTTGAGTGATACATTCTTGTGGTACGAAACTAAATTCCGGCATATTAGCTGGCAATAACGAATCGGAATTTAAGTTTAGTGATGGTTGTATATTTACGAGATGCTCCTCCACGGGCTTTAACAACACATTTAAAGCGATTTCATGCGTTTCCTCACAATGTATTTTCACTTGGTCACATATTGAAGCGAAAAATCTTGAAGATGATGAATACGCTCCACTAGCTTCTACTAATTTTTGTTGATATCTTTCTATGGTATTTAATAAATATGTTTGTTCTTGATTATCCAGAATGTCAATTATATTGTAGTTTTTATCCGTTTTGGCGGAAACAATATTTTCCTTTAATTTAATCAGACGAGTTTGTATATGTTTTTCAAATTTGTTAAGTTTAATTTGAAAATCTGCCAAACACTGTAGAAGTGACATCGCACATTGCAATGCCAACCAATTTTCTGTAGCATGCCCAATACTTAAGGCGATTTGACGTTGAGCTTTTGAAAAATTATCCAAAATTTTCTTTAGAATTCCACTCATAATTTCAATAAGTTTACACAATCCCAAATCGTCTGTTATATTTTTACAGCGTTCACATGATTCATTAAGCCAATCGAAAATTTTTTGGTTGCAATTTTCCAAATGACGCACAGAATCTCCTGCAGATGCATGGCTTATTAATATTTTATCTATTTGTGCTGAAAAATGTGTTTCCTCTATACGAGGGTATTGATCTATAAATTTGTGGAAGTATCCGTACACGGCTTGCACCATTTGATATTGCATTTCTTTAGATAATTCGATTTTCGATTGCTCTAGGAATGCTGTTAAATGCGACAGAAACTTGTGATTGGCCTGTGCACACTCCTCCAAAAGTTCGAGTCTCTCGTTACACGCTTTAAGCATTTGAAATACATGATTCTCACGTGTTGGTTGTAATGTTGGTAATAGTTCTATTACTACGATGATTGGTTGAAAATTTCCATGATCATAATCGAACACATCTGCACACCATTTTACTTGCTGTTGACAATGCTCCACTAAACTCGTATAGAAGATTGAAAGAAACTGGTGCAGCATTGTATTTTCTGCCGCTTGCACGTCCAATATTTGCTTCCATTTCTGTTGTAAGGAATTTTTTTGAACGGCTCGATAGTATTGTTCCAGTTGTGAGATACGTCCGATACCCGCGAAAATATTTACGTATTGCTTCGTCTGCTCTAAGTCTCCTTCAGCAAAACATTGAACTACATTTGGTGAAGCTAAAGCTTCTAAACGATTTTTAAAGTCTTCCACTTGCGTGAGTCTTTCAGTATGTCCAGGTAATTGCTCTTGTACTTGTAAGGATTTTTGCAAGCTAAGTAGTTTCTCAAATGCACCCTATATAAGAAATATTTTTTACGTAAGCATATAATAGTTATTTAAATACGTACCTTCATGTTATTATGTTCAAAGCAATCCTCTAATTCACTTATTAAATTTCCCCAACCGTCGGATTCTTGCAGTGATTCCTTGGCTTTTTGTAATTTACTTTGGATGGTATTTAAACGTTCCAATGTAGCCATGCAATCGCCAGTTTCCTCTTGCACATCAGTCATTTCCTTTCGCATTGCTTGCATACGTTTTTTTAATTCCTCCACTTCAGCTTGTAGTAAAAGAGATTCCTTAATAACACGCGGCATACCAGACACTAACTTTTGACCGGTTTCTTCAACAGCACAGTGTACTTGCTGTATATACAAATGTAATTTGGAAACGTATTTGTCAATAAAACTCATCGCCAATGCGTCGGTATCATCCGGCAAAGTACTTTTATCTCTACATCTGTCTGCATGCTCTGCTGCATATTTATTGTAGTTTACATTTATCCAATCAATAGCGTTAAATGTGTCATCCGACAACGCGGCAATATCCATCTTTATTAGAATATTATTTGTTTAGAACTTTATGTGCTTACTAAAATTCTACGTCTACTCAATGACAGTTAAACAATTTCATTCATGTAAATACGCACAGATGGTATACGTTGCAACTTGGCAATGTAGGGATGACTGGAAAGCTATCGATATTTATCGATTTTGGACCTTTAATTTCGTTTTTAAATTAAAATAAATTATTTTATTTATTTATAATTATATTGAAGGAAAATTATATTATATTTTACTGTTTTGGGAATTTTGCCTATGCGTTTTGTATTAGTTCTTTCGTCACTAACCGCTGCATTAAAGTTTTTCAAAGTGCTGGCAACCATTCTATTAGTTTGTTTACATCAATATGTATTAACTTTTTATTTATTTTAATTGAGATACATTTATAAGTAAAAACATATTTCGCACTCAAAAATAATATATTTTTCATGCACACTAGTTGAAGTAGACACATATTTTTCTTAAGATATGAATTTTTGTTCAGAAAAAGTAAAGAACTGTTTATTTCTGCCAAAAAATCAAGAATATAATGATGCACTGTATGGTGTAAGTATTATCGACATATCATAAAATATATGTACATATCCTACATGATATTAAAAAAATATACATATTTCAG
Source organism: Bactrocera tryoni (assembly GCF_016617805.1). Classification (NCBI taxonomy): domain Eukaryota; kingdom Metazoa; phylum Arthropoda; class Insecta; order Diptera; family Tephritidae; genus Bactrocera; species Bactrocera tryoni. Next base: position 29,611,483 of record NC_052501.1, read on the forward strand.
TCCTTACTAAAGCTGGTTCCTTTTGGCAAAATAATCCTAGTTATTACACGGGCGGCGTCATCGCCTGAACTGTTACCATTAATGGAACGTACAGGAATGCAGGTGTACAACAATAAACAAAGTCTGCGGCGGTTCTTTTTTATGTAAATAAAAAAATTTATATGTGGGAAATTACCCTCCAATTAAAATACTAATGTTGTTATTGTTTTCAGATGTAGTGATAATATTGCTGGAGTTATTAAAATATTGTTTGATATACACAGGTGGACGGTTAAACCTCATATTATTGTATTGGATCTAAATACATTTAGTTTAATGGAAAATGAAAATACACACATTCTGAATGATATGTGCAATGATTTGAAAAGTGGGACACAATTAAAACGTGTTATACAATGTATTGCTACATTATTTAATAAGATGAACGTATTAAACAACACGCACTCGGACGCTGTAGAAGACCAAAACAAATCCTCGATATTATTTAGCATTGTAGTGTTACCAAAATATAGCAGACTACTAACTGATAAAGATATTCAGCTTATCATCGAAATGTTCTATTCTGACAATGCATACGAAGATTTTTCAGACATTTTCGAGTTGATGTATTCAACAGTTTCTCCTGATAAAGTTATATAACAGAAATAACAACTAATATAGTTGACTAGAAGAATATTTTGACTTAAACTCAGTTTTTGAATCCTAAAAATATTGTTCCAATAGTAGAACAGCGAAATTAAGTTTACCTATTAAATCCGCTGTAATGTCTAAGCGGTCAGATTAATCAGCTTCAATACGGAAAATTTTGAAAACCTTTCCTTGAGAGACCGTGGTTTTGAAGTCGGGTGACAATGGTACTCGTCGGCTTTCGAACAGTCCAAAGTTAAACCTTGTTTTCAGAGTCATCGTTGCCTTCACGTGGAACAGATGGTTCGGAATATTGACTCAGTAGCCACCATTTTGTATGAAAGTACTTTTATTTACTTATATACAAGTTTAATAACGCCTGAAGGAGATAAATATTTTACCTTTTTATTCCAAGTTTGGCTCAATACAAACCTAACCCCATAAGCCAATTATTAAACGCAATATCCAATAAACTATTTTACAATGCGAAAAATAATGAAGCCATCGAGATTTGATTTTTACATCCATATTTATTTGCCATAATATATTTATGTACACAGTTTTTGTAATTATCATTTCATAGCATTTTCGGCAACTAAAATCCAAACCGTTCAAAAAATGAAAAATTACAAACTCACTTTTTCCTTGCTTAAAGAAAGAACAAAATCAACCGCATATCTGAATTGACGCTACACTATTCAGTGCTTATAATTAAGCCGCTAATTATTGGCATTAGTCCACCAATCGAGCTGATATTTTGTATTCTTGTCACAACAACCAGATAGACTACCTCGTGCATGAATATGTGCCTAGGGATCATTCGCGATATATTTTCATGCAGTTAACACAATCCTCTCTCTGTTGATCTTTTTCGTTTTTAGATAATTTTGTATAGCTTTACGTTTCGAAATATAAGCGGGCATTTAAAAAACTACATTTTTTAAATTTCGACTTGCTTTGCAAGCGCTCACCGAAGACTGCATACAACTCTAACATTAAATAAATTATATATTAACTTAATGCTATTCCATAGGATTAATGTATGTATGAATGTGAATTAAGTCGAGTTTGTAGCAATGCGAATGCAATTGAATGAAGTGGTTAACTAATTCAAGATAAAAATTACACTGCAAATCAGTACGCCAAATTACCATGAGAAGGAAATTAGATTAAAAAGAAAATGACCCCGTAACAAGAACACAAAGAAACGTAAACTGTGCTGATGCGCTAAAATGTAACATTGTTAGGTCCTATTTTCGAAGTTGCCGGTTTAATGTGTACACTACACTTGCCATGTTGAAAGGTTCGCATTTTATTATTATTTTCTTTATATTGCATACTATTTAAATATGAATGCTTTAGTAATAGTAATAATAACTACATTTAATTTTTGTTTTATTTTATGATTTTAGTCTGTTTAACATTAGATTATCATCGTGGAGTTTTCTATCCACAAGGATGTATTCTTAATATTCAATATTTCAAAGCAGCAGCAACAAATTTCTGTTTGATGATGTTTCTCTTTTTTATTTTTAATGTTTAAATTTATAATGATTTATTATATAGCATGATGTGTCGTGATTATTTAATATTTTCTGTATACTTTGTATTTGCATTTAACTATGTATGTATGTATATATATTATATATATATATGTATATATATATAAATTAAAAATTTTGATATTTCATCCTTGCGTTAGCAATCATTAAAAAGATCCTTTATTTTTTCGGTGTGTATGTGTGTGTGATTTGTTTTTATGTATGTGATATAGATTTTGAAAATAAAAATATCCAATTTCTGTTCAATGAATGCTTAATTTTTTTGTTGTTGTTTGGAACAAAAGAAAACTTATCTATTAGTTACAAGAAAGATATCAACATTATTTTAGGCATCTACATACATATGTAAGTATATCGCATACATAATATTATTCAACGAAAAGCCAAAAGATGAACTCAAACCAATCGAATAATTCTATTTCAATTATATATATTTTTTTAATTCACTTCGGTAAATGTGATACATTTAAACCTACTTCTTTTTATTTATTACTAGTTTTGATTGACAAAACCGTAAATTTTATATTAAGATAAAAACTATTTTTTAGCACTAAATCTAGTGGTGAAAGAACTTATTTATAATTTTGTCACGACTCCAAAAAATTTTAACTTTGACTCTTCTCCGTACGTTAATTGTCCGAAAAGTGCATCATCTACTATGTATGTATATTTTTTTTTATTCAATATTGTTTTGCTACTATTCAATTATCAAAAATACAATTCATTTTTCAAATCCATTTTCTTCTATTTATGCAAAAGGATAATCCATTTAATTTTTATAAGGATATATTCAACATCAGTTAATAAAACTTTATTTCGTTTTTGTGGTCAAACCCGTGGACAATCACTTGGCATTCGTGAATACTATTATACTCCCTCAATTCATTGTACACCCCCCAATTTTTCTTTTGTTTTTTTTTTTTTGATATTTTTTTTGTGTATTTCTAAAACTTTTTCCCTTAAAGGAGTGGCAGACAGCACTCCTTCGGTCTTCTGTTTAGTTATAGGAAAGTATTTGTTATGTTCAACACTTTCACTATTAGTTACTAATTCAAATCATTTATCATTATTATGTAATATGCATCATTCATCATTCTCCAAAAAAGCCCCATAGATTTTCGTCATATATTTTAATTCGGTTTAAAACGAAGTTTTTGTCAAACAAATTCAATGCTTAAATGCCCGCAAATAATTTTAATTGAAATTTTTGACATTCTCCTTTTGCCCTCTTCGCATTTAAATTTCTTTTAGTAACTTGTTTATTCCTTCGTATTTCTTGGTGTTGTTGTTTCACTTTCTTATTGCAAACCTTCATACGCAAAAACACATCACTGGTGTGTCGCCATTCTCAACGTTTACCTTTCGAGTTTTTCTTCCTCTTATTGTTGCTGCTGTTAGTTGTTGTTGAGTTGCTGTTGCTAGCTGCTTGTTGCAGTGATTCTCAACTTCTTTCCGGCGTGCTGTGATGATGATAGATCTGTTGAATTTGTTGTTGTTGCTGCTGCCCAACAGCTGCACTGCTATGTGCCACCTGGCTGCTGGATGTTACAACATCTTGTTGCTGCTGGATATGTTGCTGTTGTTGAGCATGTACTTGTTGCTGCTGATGATGAGTCTGTGGTTGCTGAATGTGTACAACATGTTGGGTTATATGTTGAGGTGTCTGCGATTGAGTTTGACCGCCATGCTGAGGTTGTTGATGTGGCGACGGACTATACTGGAACTGTTGCTGAAACATATGTAACTTTATAATTTAGTTATTAACGCATTCGTTAAGAAAATAATGTAATGTGATTGATGTCGTTGAGTAATCGCACTTTGTTAAAATAACGTTCTGAATATTGCTTGCTGATATTGCATCCTTTTAGGCGTTGTATCACAATTAACTCTTGCTCTTCACAAATCTGCCTAAATTTCACTCAGAAGAACCTATTTGCAATCGACTTTACATTGTAACTAAGCTAAATTATGATTTTATAACATTATCAAAGCAAAACTCCACAAAATGGAAACGTTTTTATGATGTTACTATATAAATTTAGATTTGTACTAACAAAAAAATTATTGTTCAATTAAAAAAAATCGTAAAATTGTAAATTTTTACACTTGTTTTTTTATAATTTTACGATTTTACGATGCTTTACGACAGGTTGTGAATTGCTCATATGTTTTTCAACTATTATGTAATGCCCAAAACTTATAAATAAAAAATATGAAATAAGCTTGTAACAAACGCAGAAAAGCTTCTAAATGTTTTTTTCAACGTATTTATAAAATATTTCCAAACTTATATGAATTCCTTTCTCATTTTTAACTAAAATCAGTCAATTTATGTACATTCAACGTTAATATTTACATAGAACAGCTGTTGTTACCATCTGTCATCTAAACAATACGATGCTTTTAGCTTCAAGTATTGGATAATTAAAAAATATGTATATATTTTTTTATACCAAAAACAACAAACAACAACAAACAAAAACAAAAAGGCGCCTTTTACATTCACGACAAAAGAAGAGTGATTACCAATACATGTTTTCTGCATGAAATTCTGACTCACCGAGTTTTCTTGACTATGTTCGATAATTTCGATGCTTCCCGAAGTATTTCCTGATGCATTATTAATGGAGGTGCTACTGGTATTAGTAACGTCATACTTTCCACGCTTAAAGCGACCATACAAAGAGCTGTAGGGAAGGTTATAGTGAATTGCGGCCTGATTAATAGACATCTGACCAATGCTGAAACGAAACAATTAAAACATTTCATAAAAAGGGTGAACAATTATTGCAAAAAGTAGATTTTAACATACCGAACTGAATTCAAAGCTTCATTCATTGCGTCTTCCGACCATGGTGTTGGATTCGAGCGTGATAACTCAATGCCTTCGCGCTTGCAACGACCGTATAGGGTGCCTTTGGAAGAAGCAGTATATATTTTTAATAATGTAGTAAAAGAAATGAGAACTTAAGTTAATTCTTAAGACTTAGAACTGAATACGGATCTCGCACACTTTTTGTGCTTTATTACCCTTATTTTTAATTAAAACTGTGTATTATTATTATTTCAATAATAAGAATTTGGTTTTCTCATAACTCACCCGTTGGTATGCCAAATTCAGCGCTGGCCTTTTGTACGGACGTATGACCAGCGCGTATTGCTTCTAATGCACGCTCTAAATCTTCCGGTGTCCACGTTGTGGGTGCCGCATTAAAGGGTGCCGCCAAGCGTATGCCTTCGCGTCGCGCAATTTTATATAATGTCGAGGATGGTATACCAAAGGCTTTGGACGCTTTATTTGCTGATATTTGCCCAGAACGTAGGGCTTCTAAAGCATTATTCAAAGAATCTTCATTCCATGATTTCGTACCACCCTCCTTCTTTGGCGTTTCGATGCCCATACGATGGGCACGTTGCCATAAAGTGGTTGATGGTATACCATATGTAACTGATGCTTTTGTAAGACTCATATTTTGATTCTTCAATGCATCTAAAGCTGAATTCATATCATCTTGAGTCCAAGTTTTTGGACCATTAAACTGACCTTTACCATCCACGTGCTGTTGGTCTAAGTTAGTATAATGTGGCTCAGTTTGATCGTTTGGTGAGCCATTTGCTATCATCATTGAATCCTCACTTGTATCAGAATTATACATATCTGTAAGGAGTTGAAATTGAATATTAATATTGGATTAGTACTGATCTGGTTTTAACAGATCATAAGTAAAGTATGTTGAGATAATTTCTGAAATCTCAATAAAAGTATTTAGTGTTTGCTTGAAATTAATTATAATCGTAAATGATTTTTGATTGAATTAAAGTCGAAAATTCCAATTATGGATAGAGGTCGCTGTCGTCGAGTGTAAATATATAAGATATGAACATAATACATAACAGTCGGTTCTACAATGACCGGAAAGAACCTTGATCTTTATCCAACCAAGCCCTGTCAAGCTTTTCTCAAAATTATTTATGAAATGTTTTCTACCGCTGCGACAACACCAATCAGGAAGTGATTTTTAATTTCTGATATATCGATTTAAGACCATAAAATCTTTTTTTATTATTAATCCAACAACCATGCGTAGATGACTTAATTTCATGCGATCATCATGATATAAAATTGAATAACCCTGCTGAAGCTGAACTACATTAAACGATCACTCACCCATATGTCCAGTGGTCATCATATTAACAATTTCCGGTGTTATGATCATTCCGGGTTCATGTTTTATTTGGCTTGGATCGATTTCCATTACTGTTGCTCCGCTTAGGTCCTGATGTGATTGTGCTTGTTGTTGGACGTGTGTTGAATGTGAGTGTGCTGTTTGTTGTTGATGTACTTGATGCTGTTGGTGTTGCTGTTGCTGTACTTGATTTTGTGAGAGTTGTTGAGCATGCAATTGATGTTGTTGCTGTTGATGATGTTGCTGTTGCTGTACTTGTTGTTGTTGTTTCGCATCAATCACCTCACTCTTAATATGCTGTACTAAATTCGAATTGCTTTCATCACCAGTCTGATGATGAATAGCATGCATCGGAGATTGATCAAGCCGTTGAATCATGTGTTGGGCTAAATGATTGTCGATGTCCAGTGCTTCGGTGGGGTCTGCAATGGCATTCGTTTAAATTTGTTATTAATATTATCGATTATTATAAAGTCCAGAAGTTTTTCATTATCGCTAGTGTCGAAAAACTAGTTGACAATGTATTTAATAGGACCAAGAAGTTTTGTTGCCCTTAAAAATACATATGTATGATAATAGGATAGAGTACCGAAAACTCACTTGATAAATCTCGAGTGTCGGTATTTGGATTGCATGATAAATCGACATGCTCCGTTACTGTTACCGGTGTGGCTGAGGGTGCTGGAGGTTCTGGTGCAAAATCTAAAAAGCCCATTGGCACTCCAAGAATTCCGCCATTCTAAAAATAAAATAAATCAAATTTTTAAAGTTGTATATTAATAAATTTTAAAATAAAATAAAAAAGTTATTTTTTGTGAGAATTTAAATAAGTGGTGGGATGCGCTTTCTAAACTCTAAAAAGATGAGTCCGCCTTTCTGCATTATATCGGAATATATCTCTGAAGCTTCTATAGAAAATAGTTCCGATATGTTCCAAAAGCACATACAGTTGCGGTAAAAATAATAGTGGTGCGCACAATGTAGAAAATAAATAAAGAAAATGTCGTCGCACGACTCATTTTCTATAGGGTAGAAGTCTGGAGACTGTGCCGGCCACTCCATGACCTTAACCCTATTTTTCTGAAACCACTGCTGAGCCAACTTGCTTTTGTGCTTTGGGTCATTGTCTTGTTAAAACATTCAAGGTAGCGGCCTTTCTTGCAGAGATAAGGTAACATTATTTTCGGCATAATTCGAACATACACAGAACAATCCATGGTTTATTTAATCAAATATATTGGTTCAACTCAATAAAATGAAACATATGCACAAATCATAATACTGGATTGAACATAGGGAGGTTTAACTGTTTCGGTGATGTATTTTGGATTGTACTCCGAATTGGTTGGGCGCTTTACGCCCTTGTCTTGACTCAGTTCTTTTTTAATTTTCGTTGAAGATTCCAAAGGATTCTGCTTTAAGGATCTTACTAGGCGGTTAACTTCTCTATTAGTGCCGGACGACGGCCATGTGTCTCAGGGTTCCGTTGTCGCTGTTCACTCTCTCCGTCTCTTTATACCAGAATCGGAAATTATCGCTATATCGAGTACTTTAAATAAAGTTCTATCGTGTAAATTTATCTCTATTCATTTGGCATTAATAATTATAGATCCAAGCTATGTACAATTATAGCATAATAAAGGAAAAAAATAAATCTTAAAGATCAACACAGTGTTAATCTGTCTATCCAGATTAAAATTGATCGTGCCTTCTAACAGTTTAATGAATGATTCATAGAAGGATCATGTAGAAATTAGTTTGATACCAATAATTATTAAAAGTTATTTGACTCGGTTTAAAAATCAATCTCACTCACTCTCGAAATTGTTTAATACTATCCAACTTTTATAAAATAAATTACTGATAAGCTATAATTTGACAACAAATATTATCGATGACATCGATTGCATGTACTCACCATTCCCATTCCTAAACTAGTCATATTTTTATCTTTGCCGTCTCGTGCTACTACAATCTGCGTTACAATCGCTGTGCCTGGTGCTGCAACGGTCGTTACGCTGCCAGCATTATTCGTTCCCGATACACCAGATACGCTGGACGCAGGTGACGCTGACGCTGTTTCTGTCTTACAGATCTTCCCCGGCCTATCCGTATCCGAATCGTCACCGGTGATTACCGTCTGCTGTTGCCCACCACCGCTAGTGCTAACCGTTTGTACACCGGATACCGGTATATAATTACCAGACGACGTCTGTTGTAAACTAACAATAGCGGCTTGATTTTGATTTTGTATTAAAATTGTTTGTGGTTGTTGTGTACTCTGTACTTGTTGTTGTATATCTGGAGATTTTGAACGCTTACGTACACGAGATTTACGTCCAATCTGTTGATGTTGTACCGATGTGCCTGCACTAACTAACTGTCCGGCGACATTCGTAGTGGCTGAACCAATTTGTTGTGTATTTGCAGTGGTCACGTTGCCAATATTATGCGTGAGCACCGCTGTATTAGTAGCGATCTGTTGTTGCTGCTGTTGCGATTGATGTGGTATATTGGGTGAGAGTTGACCCGTTGCTACTGTGGCATTAACGATATTTCCAACGACGGCTTGCTGTATATTCTCCGATACTGTAATTGTAGCTGTAGCCGAGTCGTTCAAATCGTCTGTGTTTTCGGCCGTCTCACAAAGTCCTTTTATTTTCAGCTGTTCGGCTGTACGTAATAAACCCTGGAATCAGAAAAAAATGTACGTTTGAGGTTAGCTGCAATTGAAAAATTAATTTAAAGCGATAGGTACATAAAAATATTTAAAAATAAATAATTAAGATATTTTAATTATTTATTTTCGGTTACAACTTTTGGATAATTTAAGCTTGAAGCGAACTTAGACGAATTTTCCTTTCTAAACATATTTCAAAGATGCACGGTTTGTCCAATTTTTCTGAGTGAAAAATAAACACTTCTTAAAAAAATAATTTATCAATACTTCAAAAATAAACTCTAAGCCTCAACAAAAATAAGTTTAATCAATGTTTTTAAATTCAGAATATATAGAAAGCACAAATTAAAATAAGATTTGATTAAATGTTATTTTGTGAGTGAGTTGTGACACCCTCACCTGTAGTCAAAACAAATAATCAGCTGTTATACATAAAAACAGTCAGTAGTTTCTGCTTTGATTTCCAAAAAAGCAAATGAGTTTAAAGTTATATTCAGCCTGAGAAAATGCTTTTTGATAGTTAGTCCGGCCTTTAATAAAATATTTTTTCTCCCCTGCGAGAATATTTTTGTCATGTGAATGCATCTCTTAGCTCTGGCAAAGCTTTCACATTTTAATATCTAGCAAATTTCAGCAAAGAGCGCTTTTCGACTCATCCAATTAAATATGAAATCATCCTAAAAGCATTGCAGTCTTCGAAAAACAGTGTCATGTTCTCTTTCTAGTGCTCATAAAAAACTTAGAAATGCCAATGAGTGACTTTGTTTTGTTTAGTTGAAGGTAATAACGCCAAAGGATGAAGATTTAAATCGTTCGATAAAAGTAGGCGCCGAAGAAATACCGCACTTAACTAATGAATACCGTTAGATAACAAATTTTCTAATTATAAACATCATCTTTCAAAATTTTGTTATAATCACTGCGTCGGAGAGGCTACTCGTGGCGACTTTTTCTCTACTCACATACCGACGAGAAAAAAACAATACATATATGGCTGGGGAGGAGTCGCTGGAGAAGAGGTGAAGTGATGGACGGGCGCAAGTTGACAAATTAGTGAAGAAGTGAAGAGGTGGATGAGGCGAAAAGATCCAAAAACTTTCTCCATTTTGTCCAACCTCTGATGTTGAAACATCTCGGCAGTCTTACCTTCGGCGAACCAGGAGACATAGCCGAAACTGACATTAGCCGTTTCAACAAACACAGCGGACCGGTGTTCTAAGCTGTACAAGTGAGATTCCTGTTAGGAATGACCTCATAACCTAACCTATCTATTGGAGGTGATTAAACGAGATCATAAGGGCTGTTAGAGAGCATGCTACAGATTTGCCTGAGCTGTAAATATGAGAAAACCGGCTAGTTAAACGAAATTTTCAACAAAGAAGAGGTGGTTAGCATTAATTTAAAACCTCGACGAACTATCGGGTGTTTGCAAAGAGTTTCATACTAAAAAGAGATTATCTTGAGATTTAACACATTTTTTGCTTATTTAGGCTCGTAAGCTGTATGTGTACTTATAGGACTGACATCGCCGTTGGAATATATTTTTCATGAATAATACAGATGCTTTTGAACAAACCATCTATTAAAAAACGTAGCACGGCTCGGGTTATTTTTTTTTTTGGGGGGGAAACAATTTGTGTGAAAACATGTTTTTAACTAATGTGGTCAAATAAAGCTTCTAGAGGCTACTGTAATGAGCAGCGCCAAATTATGTAATTGAGGGGACATACATACATATGTACATATATGTATAAACATAATCCATTCGTGAATTGTGAACGCCGCAGAGGGGTATTAACTTCCCTATTAACCATAAAAATCACGACGGACACTCATCAGCCGCTTACGAATGCTTACCACAAAAGAACGATCAAGTCATTACCGGCAAAGACACTAACACACATGCGCAGTATGCAGCAAAACCAGCAAACTTATATGTATGTATGCATGTGTGGTATGTGTGAAAAATATACCTGTAGAAGAGAACAAATGCGCAAATGAACTTGTGTGTGTGCGGTTGTGCCTTCACATTTATGCTCATAAAATAATTCGAGTGTTGAATGTTCATTTTCAATTCATTGAAAACGCTGAGAAAATATTATGAATGTCCGCACTCACATACAAACATACATACAATATGTGTATGTATATACACATATAGTCTGTTAAATATGTACATATGTGGTGGTGATCATTGTGAGCAAAAGTCATACAAAAATCATTTCATACGAGCACAAAACTAATGTGAGCGGCGATGCGGCGAGTGTTTGGAGTTTTGTTGCACGTTTTAAAACCTGTTCGTATTGCGAAATTTGTTTAAATTCTCACAAACTCAAATATACAACACAACACAACACGGCACGGCATATAATAGCGATATCCATCGAAGACTCATCGCTACTTTTTCCAATCTACGCGTTTTACACAACTAAAGTGACGATTTTCATAGCGGCGTTCTCAGTCGTTTATTGACCTCAAAATCAAGTCATGGTTATGGCCACAGCAGTCCGACATACAAACAAGCATACATACATATGTATACGTAATAACAAATTTGCTATACACTCAAAATATTTATATATATTAAACATATTATGTATGTGTATATACTTGTGCTTATGTGTGTGCGTATGTGTATGTTTCCCTGTCGATAATTTATAATTAGAGAAAGACTTGGAAGTCACTGCTTGAAAGTAAACGAAGCGCTTTGACCGAATAAGCCAGCTCGGCGTGAAAGTTAGACTGACTTCCCAAATACACACACTCACAGGCACATGTACATACATACATACATATGTATGAGTGTATTAGCAATTTTTCGATGAAGTTTCAATATCGTTCTGATACAAATCGAACTACATACTATTTGCTTTGCGAAACTGTATGGCTTTATCGACGACCATGTGAATTCAATGTGTTAAATTTTATTTACTAAATTTTTTTAATTAAATATACATAAGTGTTTCCGCTTTGCTATTTCCTGGATAATAATCACTGATTGTCATTTTAGAAAAAACTATTTTTCTAGAACCTGTGAAATATATCAAGCTGAACCTTTAGGTAAGGTTCTTCTTATTGACGTAAACACCGCCTATTCGGTCATAGCCGAGGTTAGCAAGGTCACCCAAAGGAATTAATTATTTATGAGTTCCCGTAAAGTTGTTTCTGAAAACTAACAACAAAAAATAAATAATGCTCCGCTTTCTCATAAAACTCAAAACTTATTGCATAGATAGGTAGGTAGCACCTGCAGAACAAAAACAGCAACACTCATTGTATTTTGCTTTACTTTTGACTCTCAAGTGTAAAGATTTCACAAAACACATTGCTTTGACATTTCGGAAATTCAAACGAAACGACTCTACGAAACTGCAACGGCATTATATCTGACGAAGCACAAAATTACGAGTATTTGAGGAACATTTCATGCCAAGAAATGCACTGCAGAAATACTAAATCAGGTGTTCGGTGCCACTTATATAGATCTAGAATAGTTCTCAGAGAAACGACACAAAAAAATGGACAAAAATATTCTGCTAACGCTGACGTTAGACGAAAAAATGTGGTATTTTTGGATAAGATGAAAACAGACCTTAAAATCAATTTTTTTTTATTAAATAAAACTCTTTTTAAATAGGGATTAACACAACTAAATCAGATATGAGAATAAAAGAGGTTTCTTAAACTTTCCTAAACAAAAATTTCCACATAATGTTTACTTAGATTCGATGATTAGATTAAGGGGTTAATTTAGAGTTAGATTTTTCAAATTTTGTTTTTATTTTATTTTCCTAATGTTCATACATATGTTTAAGAATACACAGAAAAATTAATATCGTTCCGGTGAATATTTTCGAAGTTACATCCAAATTTGAAAAGGCGTTTCAGAGTGCTTGGAAGTATAAGGCCAAACTTGAAACACGTTTTTCTCAAAATGGTGTTTTGCAAGTCGGAGACCAACATTATTCAAAAATAGCTAAACCGATTAGTCTTTATTTTTTTATTTTTTAGTAATTAAACGAACTTTTTCGCACCGATAAATATTTTTTTATAAACAATTTAAGGCAAAAATCGATTTTTTTTAGAAACCGCCATTTTGTCAAAAAATTTTATTTTGCTTATTCCTTAATTTTGCTTTACTAGATTTAACTTTAACGAAATGTTTTTGGTTTTTTAAATTCAGAGGATCCAATTCAGAGATATAGTGGTGACCGCAAAACGTCTTTTTCGAAGGAGCTCGCGGAGATCAGCTGTAGTTCCTTTCCAAATAAATATTTTTACCAATATTAAGACTTAAAATAAAGTTAAAAGATACGATAAGTGTAAAAATTTTTTGATCAATTAATTTTAAAAGTTTTCTCAGAAAAAATTCTGGAAAAATTGTTTTTTTTCGGCATTCTAACTGAATATAACCCCTTATTAAGGAAAGCTAAACCCAGCACCCAGCAATCGTGGTCCAGTTATGATAGTTGCGACATCTTTACAAAGAGCTTTGTGGCAATCATATGTTGACACACCTAATAACGATAAAAGATAATTAGCTCAGTTTAAAGAAGGTATAACAACCAAGACGTTTTAGCCTCAGCTTGGTAGAGGCTGGATAGCAAAGGAGAAAGTTCAAAACAAAACTTCCGGTTCTACGGTACCAAATTTGACCCAGATTGTATCAATGGCTGTTATTTAAGTTTTAACTTCAAAGAAAATATCTGACGACCAATGAAACATTGAATAGTCTGATAACGTAGCAGTTCTAGCGTTTTTTTAAACCCAAAAACTTGTCAAGATCATCGCACAACAGCACCAGCACTCTTAAGTGGTTCAATATTTTTTGTAAATCGAATTTTGCGTAATAAATATGTGAATAGTAGCTTTAACAATTGGCAGAATACCAATTTCTTTTCTAATTTTATTTTATTTTTTTAATTTTATTTCCTCAAAGCTGTGACCCAGATATCAAAAGATTGTTGTGTTCTCTGTCTCGAGAAATTTAATAAACTTCCGAGTTGAAATTTTGAAAACCGAGTATTTTAAAATACTGGAAACGAAAGGACTGACTCCATAACTATAAAAGTTTTGCGCATATTAAATTTGTTGCTTAAAAAGACAAGATTTCTATATTTAGCAACTTTGTAATAAAACCGTCATTCTGAAGAATTTTATATTAAAAAAAGTCAAACATTATTTCCATACTTTAAAACCCTTTTCACCACCAAAAATATTACATTTTATAAATTTCGGACATTTTCGTGTCAAATTACCGAAGGAATGTCGAAAAGGACACCACTCCCTACCAGAAATGAAACGCTCAACTTGACGTAATAAACTTATGTACACGCTTGGCATAGTAAAAGACGAAGAAAAACGAAAGGAAAAAAGAAAATGAAACATAGAAAATTTAACAGTTATGCGCCGACGTTGCTTTAATTTGATTAACTGCCGCAAAAGGAGTCGAACTGGTATAATGCTCTCTGCGCGTCGCATAACCAACATGATGAGCCATACATACAATATAAAATATATAGTTGTGTGGAACGAAAAACCGTGGCCCAGAAAAGTGACTAGCCGACTACCATACTTACAACACTGACTACTAGACGCGCTGGTACAGGTTTACGGAACAGGTTACGCGTTATAGCGTTTTACTCTATATCTATGGTGCGGCTATGGGCTTGGGTATGCTGTAACCGTGTACGCTTTGACCATGATCCTGTCCACTTTAAATGCTTGTCAGTATGCATAACATGTTTACAAGTGCACACACGCGTCACACACACTCCAACATATGGGTGCATGCATGGGTGTGTGTGTGTCTGTGTCATATGTTGGAAGTGGACAACCATTCAAGCAGGTACTATCTCTAAAAATAGAATGGCCTAATAATAAATATTTATTTTTGGTACGCTTTACTCCTCTCCTCAATGCTAGACGGCTTGTAACCTACTGTGATCGTATGACTTGTGTTATTGTTGTTGCTGTGTAAGGATAACATTTCGGAAATGGAGAAAAATAGTACAAAGAAAAACGAAATTATATAATAGATTGATCATTACAAGCAGCAAGGTGTAGCGTTGTGTGCGTTTGTTTGTATGTAAGTATGTCATATACAGCACAATGAGTTCATACATATTGCATAATTGATTTCTTTTTCAATATTCATTTAATTAAGCGCTATTATTTCTTGAGCAAACACACCTTTGGGAAGACGGTAAAGCAGATTTTCGAGTAATCCACGAATTTTATGAAACAAATATGAAACGTAAAATTATAGGAAAATGAAAAATTATATATAATTATTTTGCTGATTGGTTTTATGATTAATTATTTCGAAAATTGGTAACGAAATTTGTAATTATTTTTTGGAGCAAAATTAACAGATATTATATAGTAATAATTACAACACCAAAAACAAAGAAATGGATGCCAGATATCATAAAAAAAAATTTAAAAAATATTAAATTAAAAAAAACATAAATTTAAAAAAATTAATAAAAAAATAAAAATAACAAAAAATTTAATAAAATAAAAATATTAAAAAATTTAAATAAAATTTAAAAAATATATATGTACATATGTACATATATAAAAATGATGATGAATGATGAGTCTTAAAAAGTTCGTTATCTTAAATATGTATAATTTTTTTTCAGAATATATAAAACATTAACTAAAAATCAAAATTTCTTTATATATCTCACTTAACTTCCTGAGAGATTTCCGATTGATCAAAATGTGCCAATTTCAAATTATTGCATGAGACTTTCACCCGAAGTTTTTAGCGGTAATTTGCAAACGTTTCTTGTGATTTCATGTGTACCAATTCATAATTGAAATACTATATACATATGTATGTATTGAATAATGGTTACAGATAGTAAATACTTTACATCAAAATGTTTGCACGAGAAATGATCTCCATTCATCTCTAATTTAGATCTTTATAATGTGGTTTTTAAACATTCGAACTTTCATACCTGTAAAGTTAGGCCTCGTTTCACGAATTCTCAACATGATAGTGACCACGAAAAAGAAAAAAATACATATATACAAATTAGGAATACTTTTCTATCTCCGATCGACACCAGCTGTTACCGATAGTATTTTTGACATAACCGAAACTATTCAGAAGGTTTATCAAGCATCAGCAGTGATGTGGAAATAGACGAATATCCAAAAAACTGGATTATATACTAAATTTTTAGAGTAACAAAATTTCCTAGAGGGTACCGATCAAATCCGTAAAAAGAGATGTGCTTCGCATTTAAATTCTACATACTTTTTACAAACTAACATAAGAAGATCTATCCTGAATTAGTATTTAAGAAATATATTTTCAAATCCGTGTCTTGTGCGACAAACTTAAAGAGTACTTCATGCAGATTAGAAGACATGAAAATTGTTAAACTAAAGGGTGTATAGCGAAAGTAAGTAAATTTTAGTGTTTAGAATCAGAGCTATTATAAAGAAACTCTGCAGATACTCAGGCTTTTTTGATTCCAAAAAAAGTTACTGTCTTTTTGTTATTTATGTAGATGTCAAAGGTATTATTGGTGCATAGTTTTTTTGATCTTAAGTTAAACATTAACATCAATGGTGAGCACAAACAAATAATTTGCGACTCTTTCAGCAGGAAACAGGATAAACAACAAATACAACGCGTTAAATCATAACTTATTAGGACTTTTTGGTGATCAAATCTGTCAAAAAAAAGCATTTGGCAATTGGCAATTTAGATTAAATATTTGAATTCATCAGGCATCATTTTTAGGATGAGAATATGTCATGTCAATAATCTGTGCTGATAAATCAATTGTAACACACGTACTGGAACCCGTATTCAGTGGCTTATTTGAAAATACGGCTTCGCTGCAGAAAATGCAAAATTAGACCGGTGATATGGTCCTATGGTTATAAATTCTGTTCAAACAAAAAATGCATTCGAATTTTCGCCAATAAACTGAGATTTCTTTCAATTATCTGTGTTTTTCAAATAAAAGCTTTATACCACTAAAAAATTCTCCGTTAGTTAGAAAACTGGGTTTCTTAAAGTTTTAAGTGAAACTAATCGGAACTAAGGCCCTGATAGGTTTAGACACGATAAATTTCGTTCCCATGACCCAGATTTTTATCCGGATAAGAACTGTCAGTACATCAATATTGATACGGCTAAAAGCTGTATCAACTTTGGATTAAGTTTTCTGAAAATGCTAAAACAGTAATTATAATTTTTTGGGCCGAATAGTATATTATGAAATTACAGAAGCGACATTTTTCTTCTCCGTTTTTATGTTCTGAACACTGAATATTAAGCCTGGAGGACACGTTTGAGCCCCTATTAAGCAGTAGGGTAATCTGGCCTGTTTATTGACATTTTTTTTCATAGAAATTTTTATTCTAGAATAGAACTTTTTTCACATATCATGAGGTATATCGTGGAGTGTATAAACAATTTTTTTCGGAATTTTTTGACGATATCTGTCAGAGAAATGGCTGGGTGAATGAGATGATTTTTTTTCACTGGCGGACACGATTTCTCATGTTTGGATCATTTGAAACACAAAAAACAAATTTATTCTTAAAAAGTACACGAATGGTTATCGTCCCTACTAGAATCATGAAAAAATGTTGATAAATAAAAAAGTAATTAAGGTTTTTTTTTTAATTAATTTAAAAAAAAATAGAGGGACGATAGCCAGGCGTTTTGTGAATTTCAAAAAAAAAAAAAAATTAAGCAAATCTGTTGAGTAGTTCGACCGAAATCATGTCCGCTAGTTTAAAAAAGTGTGTTTTGAGAAAAATGCGTTTAAAGTTTGAGGTGTGCACTCCGGGCGCTCCGAACGTAGAGCGGTATTATTATTTTTGGGCCTTTTTCGAAACCTTCCAATGGTAAAGTGGGTTTCTACATTAATTCTAAGGGTATAAGGGAACAGAAAATTAAAAAAAAAAAATTTTTTTTTGAAAAAAGATTACCCTACTGACCCTTAAGTATACATATTTTTGAGCTATCGATCTGAAATTTTACACATGTATTTCTCTTCCCAAGAAGCTGCTTATTTCTCGGAACAACTGATATCAGACCATTATAGAATAGAGCTGACATACAAACTAGCCGATCAAAATCAAGTTCTTGCATGGAAACTTTTTTATTTGACGGGATATCTTCACCAAATTTGGTATAGACTATGAACCAAGGTCATACTACATCTTCGAATAAATTGTTCAGATCGGATCACTACAGCATATAGCTGCCATACAAACTGATCGATCAAAATTCAGGTCTTGTATGAACGCTTTTTATAAATAGTATTTGTGAAGGGTATTGTGGCGTTTTTTCTTATTTCTAATTCAAAATGTGAAGTATTCTCTACAAAAATGTAAAGAAAAAGTAAGAAATTAATACATTTTTAAGCGTTATATGTGGATATGTTTGCATGCACGACCTTGTTCGTATTCTCATAAAATAAAAACGGCAAAGCTGTGAGTTGAAGTGCACGTAAACTTTTGTGACACACTGTAAATGCACATGAAAATTCAAATTAGGGAAGCAAAATGCATGTAAACTTGTTATTGACTTTATGTACTTGTGTGTGCATGGACAAAAACTATATGAATTATATATTTGTACATTGTAGAGGTGTGAGTAAACCACAAAGTTATGTGCAACATAAAATAAGTCAAAAGGACTTCCAGCTCAATGGCGACTCTTAAGTTTTCTTCACAATATTATTGTAATGAATTTTGGTCGGTTGTTTCGCACGAAGACCTAAATATTGCGTTACTGTGAACGTCAGCAAGGTAGACACACATACACATGAATTTATGAAAGTGATCACTTTAAGCATACATACATATGTATATGTTTTTGAATTATATGTGTATTTAATGGGATTTCAATATGAAATGTAACGCTTTGGGATTATGGTACACTATGTGCCATAAGAGTTTGGCTTAGGTATGTGTGTATACAGGTACATATGTATGTATGTATGTACATATTTGTAGCGTTGGGTTAGTTGTGAGCCATGGCTTTGGGGCATGTGTTGTTGAACCGGATTGTAAGACGGCCAGCTGGCTGTGCGCAAACGCTGCGTACGAGTAGAAAATAATTAATCAATATCAATTGAAGCAACCGCATAGTCACAGAGAAGCGTCAATGACTCCGAGTAACCAACCACAAGCAACCAAACGACCAACCAACGAACCAAACAGCTAGCGCCAGAGCCGGAGTCAGCCAACCAACGGCGCATACGCAATGCTTTGCTTGCCTGTCTGCCAGCCAGCTAGCTGAGCCCGAAACGAAGAGTCGGCGATTTCAGCGTTTCAGCATAAAACTACACAGCAGCAGCATGGCACAGCAGCGAGAGCAGCAACAAACAACAGCACTCCAACAAAATGGTGGTTCGATCGTACACGCATAATTTTCAGTTTTTTTCAATGTTTTTTTTTTTTTGCTTTTGTTTGACCATTGCAATGCATCAAGTGAAATTTTGTATTTGTAGCAACAACAACAACATCCACAACATGTAGGAAGTGTGCAATATTATGATGAATGCACCTTCAACTTATATGCAATCGATTGCTTTGAATGGCGTCAATATTTGTATGCCTGTATGTATGTATGTTTTCTTATTGAGAAAACACTGTCTGTGACTAATACGTGCACACTTTCACCAAAGTCACTGTAACACACACATACACATGTAGGTACATATGTACATATGTTTGTATGTATTTTATGCAATTTCAATAAGATCACCCGAAGAAGGTGCGCGTGCAAAGCGTGCAAACGCTGCATAAATATTATTGAAACTCATAAAAAGAACGAATTGTGTTTAGAAAATCAAAACGAAAGGAAAACTTACGAAAAACGCGGAAAAGATAACACAAAAGTCGCGAATCAAGCAAAAAAAAACATAAACGCACACAAGTAGTATGAGAGTATGCAAAGAAATCAAATAACATAAAACAAACACAAGAAATAAGAATGAAAAAACAAAAAGAAAAAATGATGATAATAATAATAATAAAAGAAATCTGCCAGAAAGCCTGGGCAAGGTGTATGCCGAGGCGACCGACCAACCAACCAAACGAATGAACCAAAGAAACGACTAACCGACCGACCGACCGTTCGACCGACCAAAACTCGTCTTCTTCGCGTGTGTGTCTGTCTGCTCGCGCCACTTGAGCAACTGACTTAAACGGGCAAAACTAAGACACAAATCAACAAGTAAGCACTATGCGGGGTAAGGTAAGTGCATTGCGCGTGAAACCACCAGTCAGTGTTTGTGCCGAAGAGACTCTTCAGGCACCTTAAACAGCATAGCTATGGTATAACTGAACATACTAGACCTACGTAGAGTCCCCATATAGATAGTGGTTGTAACCAAGCCGGCATCAATAGTGTTTGTGTAGCACTGCTATGCACAAATACACATGTACAATATACATACATACATATATGTATGTAACGGCAGCAGCAGCAGCAATGCCGATATGCTGTCCATGCATTCAAAGACATTAAGCCAAAGGAGATGATGTTAAAAACAAGTACTATAATTTTACTGCAGCAAATTTCAATGTCAGCCAAGGCAAGCAAGATATGCAGGCTAACAGGTCGACAGGTAGTCGGGCGACTAGGCCAGCTCGATAAATTTATAGATGGATGGATAGACGTGTGTATGCATGCGGCGGCTAGGATGAACGCATAATAATTCAACTATCTATGTAAGCATATGTGGCTACAGTGTGCAACACACAAAAAATGCCTTTAAGGAATAAAATGAATATTCAACCAAAATAAAACAACAAAAAAATTACAAATAAACGCAAGCAGTAAAATGTACATAAATCTTGATTTTTGCTTTTTAATTTATATAAAACATTACCACTTGGCAGTGCTGCTGTCAATTTTATTTTTATTATGTCAATATTATTTTTTGTGTCTCTAAAACCGTTTTGCACAATTTTCGCACTTTTCTTGCAAAGCAAAATCACAACACGAACTCAAAAAAAGCAAAAACAAAACGCTTTTCTGCCGACACATGTAAATTTGTTTGCGAGTTTTCAAACTTCCAGTAAGTTTTCGAAAATATAATTCCAATTAAGGCTTAGTTATATGATGGCTAGAGCTAGTGCTAGTAGTATGTTGACACAGAGTATTTGATATGCTTGTTTGAAACTTTACCACGCTGGTATGTCCGTCGCGATTTTGACGAATACCAAACTGAATGAGAAATCATACTGAAGCAAAAGAAAAGACAAGACGACAAGAAAATATCCAAAACCCAATTTCAAAACCTCGACTTGGCACTTAGTTGCGTAGTCATGTCGCGCGTCTCCGCCGTCGTCGCTCATTTCTACTACACTGCTGCTCCTCGGCGCTCCTCGCGCTCTCTTTTTTTGCTGTGCGCACCCGAATCCATATGTACATATGTATGTATGTGTGTGTATAATGACGAGCGCCGTACACTACTTCGTCTGGACTTGTCTCGTTTGGTTGCGTCTCAGGTCTCAGCTCACCTAACAGTATGGCTTGGCTTATTTGTTGTTGTTAAGATGGTCAGTTGCTATTTCTACCGGAGGTCTTCGCCTCTATATGTATGTATGTGTATACATATACATACATACGCACACAGGTAATTATTGGGGAAATGAAAAAAAATATGTATAAAATTAAATAAAAATAATAGTATTAGTGGCATACGTATACATATTTACAACTACCAGTGAAGTGTCTTCAGTGAAGCCACGTTGTATTCGATCGAAAGCCGAGCGCGAGACAGGTAGACCGACCTGGTATTGTGTTGTGAGACTACAACTACTGCAGCTTGAACAAAAGCAATGATATTCGGGTTAAAACGGCGTGCCTGGCTCATCATTGTGGAACTTTTTAAGTCAGACAGACAAACAGACAGACATACATATGCATATGCTACAATCAAACATATACATATGTATGTGGGTATGTATGTATGTAGCGTAGCCGATACATTCAGGTAAAAACAAATACCTTAGCAGCAAAAACCAAAAACCAACAACACCATAAACTAAAATAAGAGCTCAGCCACTACACACATACATACATATAATTACATTTATATACGTATGTATGTATGTTTAGGCATGCCAATACACCTTTATAACTATATAGTGTGGTAAAATAAAATAAAATTCAAATACACGCGGATATTTATATATGTATGTATGGCCGTACAAATTTTTAACACATACATACATATGTATATTTTATTTTACATATTTACACATGTATGTGATACACTAGTTATATCCAGGTATGATACCCATAGTATTTGTAGTGTTGTAGGCTCATTATGCTAGTACCATTGGCAGCCCTTGTTTTTTATGTAATGCCGGTGCTGTGCAGTTTTGCATTTTACCGCTTTGCGTTATGAGGTTTCCTCGACGTGTTTGCTATTGCCCTTTTCTCATTTATTGACTTGCACACAAGTATTGAGTTTTGAGAATTTAATTCACAGCTTAACGGGGGTATTAACATTCGTCTATACTTGAGTTAAACCTTTTCTTTTATATGCTTAAGCGTTCTATAACGTAAGTATATACATACATACATACAAACATACATATTTATGTATGCACATTTGCATATTACACATCTTTATATGTTTGTATGTATATGCGACTTCCCGCATTTACGCTGATGCCCAACGTAATTAATAAATCAATCTCAAATCATAGTTATACCACATACCACACACACACACACACATACATACATATGCATAAACCTTCCACGTAGACATGCATCCGAAGAAGCCAAAGCTCTCGCGATACATCACACCTGTTCACAATAGTATATAAGTATATTATTAACAAAAAATGTTTTTTAGTACCAGAAACAAAATTTTGAAATTCGTGAAAATCGATTTTTTTTCAATATCTACAAAAACTTCTATAATATGTATAAAAATAATTACGAAATATCAGATCAGCCAAACTCTGCAGGAAACATGTCAAGTCAAATATTTAGCTCTCTAGCTGACTAATTCAAACGACACTCTCCAAAGTGTTGAAAATGTTCCAAAACCTGTTTTGAAAAGTGTGCTCTGCTTGATAGAGGCAAGTAACGCAACAAGCTGTGCGGTATTCAATCATTTTGGTATCTCTTAACCAACCAATTCCATGCAATTACGAGACAAATACGAAGTTTTAATTTTCCAATGCTATTTTATAAGGTTTTAATGATAGTTTTTGAAGAAAAAGTATGCCAATATATTTAAATCTAAAGATTTCTTTTCAGAATTTCCAAATCTTCACGCACTTTCACCAATACAACTGCCGGTATGCATGAAGCCGAGAAAAAAACTTCTCGGTGATAATTATGGCGTACTTTACAAGAAAATGCAGGAAGCCGGGAATATAAAACGTCCGAGACTACACCGTTTTGGTGTGCCTGCGCTCGTAGAAATCAGTTGCTTTTAATTATCAGAGTTTCTGTAGCAAATATCATGACTACGAACTGCGCCAAAGCCTTATATTTGGTTATGATATCTTATGCCTTAAACCCCTCAAAAAATTCTTCTTGTTAATTGTTAAATTAAAATCACTATATTTTATGGAAATTGCCAAGTCTTTGAGGGAACTAATCGAGCAATCAACTGCCATAATCAGATACCGATTGAATAGCAAGCTAATCGAATGTAATACCATTTTATATCCACATTAGTCTATTGCATTAAATTCAAACTAAAGAGGTCAAAAGCAAAGAGCAGAGAAAAGTAACATCTCAACATAACATGGAAATTCTCGAAAATTGTTTTGGGATTGAAACCTGAGGGCCTGAATGATGTCATTTAAAGTATTTTTACTCAGATAACTTACCTTAAGGCAAAAACGCACCCGAAAAATGTAATTAAATTCCCCGGGTAAATGATAATTAAAAAAAAATATATTTTGCTAAGTAGGACTGTCCTTATTAAATATGCAAACTACAAGGTGCGTTCCAAAGTAAACAGGACTTTTGAATCTAGCCTCTATATGTAGACTAGTGCGTTAGAATCTGTTATCTTTATCGATTATCCAGTGAGAATTTCATAACATTTTATCGATTGAAAGTGAAGTTATTGCGTTTTAAGTGTCGGTATGTTTGTGTTATCGGTGCGAAAATGAGCTTCGAACAAAGAGCCAACATTAAACTTTGTTTTAAAATTGGTGAAACTTTTACCGAAATGTTTCAATTGATGAAACAAGTTTATGGCGATGATTGCCTATCTAGTAGCAGAGTGCACGAGTGGTTTCAACGTTTTCAAAGTGGTCGTGAGGACATAAATGACGATCAACATGTGGGCCAATCGAAATCCGTGATCACCGGAAATTCCATCGAAACTGTGCGTGAATTCATCAAAAATCAGCCGAAATCATCATTGAAATTCATGGAAACGGAATTGAAAATCATCCAAAACATCGATTCATCGCATTTTGAGCGAACATTGTGGCTTACGAATGGTGTGTGCACGGTTTGTTCTGCACAAATTGACTGAAGACCAAAAATTGCTCAGAATCCAACATTCGAAAGAGGATTATTTGACCAAAAATCACATTCACCGTATTCACCTGATATGGCACCATGCGACTTCTACGGAAAAATGTATTTGCCCATGAAAGGAAAGCGTTATGTAGACGTAGAGGCTATTCAAAAGGCTTGCACCGGCATACTGGCGGCCATGCCGGCCAACGAGCTAAAACACTCGTTCGACATGCTTTTGAACCGTGCAAAAAGCTATATTGAAGCAGAAGGAGACTATTTTGATAAAATAAATTGATTTTTGACGAAAAAAACCATTTGTTCTGTTTTTTTTTTAAGTCCTGTTTACTTTGGAAAGCAGCTTGTATGAGCGCGTTCTGTCAACTAGTTTGATTACAGCAGCTGCTTAAGTCGGTACACCTCAGTAGTGCGTTGTGATTTTAACAATGGATAAAAATATCGAACAAAGAATTTGTCTCAAATTTCATTGCGAATGTTGGAAAAAGCTTATGGTGATTCATATGTAACAAAAACATATGTAAAAAAACAAAAGCCTACAAGTGGTACAAAACCTTCAAAGACGGTCGAGAGATCGTTGAAGACATATCTCTTTCTGGACGAGCTTCGACCTCTTCAGGTGATGAAAGTATTAAAAAAGTGAAGGATATGGTGTTTGAAAAACGTTAAGCTAGTGTTAGAGAGATGGCAAGAGAATTCTCTCTCAAGTCCGTCTGGATGATTTTGGTGGAAATTTCGGGTATGAAACGCGTTTTTGCTCGACTCGTCCCGATAAAACTGATTTTCTTTTCAAAAAAGAGTATCTTAAACAGGTATCTTTGGACATACTTGATCGTGCGAATTTCAATACCGCATTCATGGAGAGCATTATAACTGTCGATGAGGCATGGGTTTATGAGTTTGAGGAGCTGAAGGCCATCCCAAAAGCGCATATGAAAAGTGTTTCGAGGAGTGGAAAAATCGTTGGCATAAGTGTATTACATCTGATGGAGATTACTTTGAAGGCGACAAAATAAATATTGATGATAATTAATCGGTTGCTCAAGTTAGAATATCTTCAACAAATAAAAAGTTTGAAAAATTTTAACTGAAGATTTAAGTATAACACAGGTATGGTATGTGCACCTTTTATTCCAGGCGAATTAAATGAAGACCAAAATAGTGAACGTTATTAACGGAACATTTTCTCTCATAAACCGCCTTCCGCAATCAAATTCGCCTAAACTATCAACACGTGACTATTTTCTATTTCCAAAAATGAAAACCAACATAAAAGAAGCATTTTATGATGATATCCCAGCCGTTTAAGTAGACGTAACCGAGGTGCTAAAGAACATTCTTATGAATAACATAAAATATCTACGAGTGCTCTCAGTGATCGTTTTAATCGAGTAGATCCTCTCGAGTAAGTCCTCTCTCGACGAACAAAGACCAAACTCTATAAGTCACTCATTATTCTACTATATGGAGCAGAGGGCCATACTTCATTGATAAAAACGGCATAACAGTAACTGTGAATGGGCACCGTTATTTAAAGTTTTTGAATAGGTTTTTTTAACCAGAAGACGTATCCCTTTCAATAGCATTTGGTTTCAGCAAGATGGAGCACTGCGCACATAGCCAGACCGTTTATTGCGGAGCTCCCACGAAAAATTGAAAACAAATTAATATCAAGAAACTCCACTTTTCGCTGGTCCCCTAGGTCACACAGATTTAAGGAGTCAGTAGGGTAATCTGGCCTATGCATAACGCTTTCCTTTCATGGGCAAAGGCATTTTTCCGAAAAGGAAGAAGTCGCACGGAGCCATATCTGGTGAATACGGGGAGTGGTTAATGGTTAAAATGTTAATTTTGGTCAAATAATCGGTGACAAGCGTCAATCGATGAGACAATTCGGAGCAATTTTTGGTCGTCAGTCAATTTGTGCAGAACAAACCGTGAACACACCTTTCGTAAGCCCAAAAGTTGGATCGATAAATCGATGTTTTGGAGATGTTCAATTCCATTTCCATGAATTTCAGTGACGATCTCGGCAGATTTTTGATGAATTCACGCACAGTTTCGATGGAATTTCCAGTGGTTACGGATTTTGATTGGTCCACGTGTTGATCGTCATTTATGTCCTCACGACCACTGAAAACGTTGAAACCACTCGTGCACTCTGCTACTGGATAGGCAATCATCGCCATAAACTTGTTTCATCAATTGAAACGTTTCGGTAAAAGTTTTATCAATTTTAAAACAAAATTTAATGTTGGCTCATTGTCCGAAGCTCATTTTCGCACCGATAACACGTATGTATATACTGACACTTAAAACGCAATAACTTCACTTCCAATCGATGAAACGTCATGAAATTCTCACTGAACAATCGACAAAGGTAGCAGATTTTAACGCACTCAAACTTTAAACGCGTTTTTCTCAAAACACACTTTTTTAGACTGGCGGACACGCCAATCGAACTAATCAACCGATTTGCTTTATTTTTTTTTTTAATTTTCACAAAACGCCTGATTATCGTCCCTATATTTTTTATAATTTATTGACAATATTATGACAAAATTTATGTAAAAAAACTTGAAAAAAAAACGTAAATTACTTTTTTATTTATCAAAATTTTTTAATGATTCTAGTAGGGACGATAACCATTCACGTACTTTTTAAAAATAAACTGGGTTTTTGTGTTTCAGATGATCCAAACATGAGAAATGCACGACTCAATACGGTGGAGGTTCAAAGTCCAAAATTTCTATACACGCTAAGCGACTTGTACGAACAAAAGCTCCTGAAAACCCTGCAATTTTATCGCGGGAGTTGATCGAAAGTTCTGGTTTGAATGTTTCCATTAGTACAATGCAAAGGTAACTACGAACATCTGGTTTAAAAACTATGTCGCAAAAAACGACCTCTATTTTCCATTTCGAGTAGGAAAAAAGGACTAGAGTTTGCAAAACAATATCTAAATATGCCAACCACATTTTGAGATAAAGTAATTTGGTCCGTTGAATTCAAATTCGAACTAAGGAGTTAAAAGACACGTAAGCGAGTGTGGTGTAAACCTTCTTATCGCTTAACACCACAGTTCATACAATCCTCAGTGCAGCATGGAGGATGTTCTCTGATGGTTTGGGGCTGTTTCTCAATATTTGGTGTAGGTAGGGTAGATAAAATCGATAGACGTATGACGGGTGCTTCATATGTTGGCATTCGCTGGGGGTTAGCTGGGTCGTTTATCTTTCAATAAGATAACAATCCCCAACGCACATCCCGCTTGGCTACTCGCTTTTTTGAAGAAGGTTTAATCGAAAAACTGGCCTCGCCAACTCAGTCACCGCATTTAAATCCAATTCAGCATTTGTGGTTAATTTTTGATTCCAAAATAACAAAAAACAGACGTACAAACTTGGAATAATTTTTCTTAGAGACGAAGTGTCAATTTGACATTATTCCAATGAAAATATTGGAAAATTTGGTTCGAAGCATGCCAAAACGTCTTCGTGCAGTAATTCAGAATAACGAAGGCAATATTAATTACTAAATTTACTTTTAAACCAAACGTTTTGTATTTTTTCAAAATTTATACTACCATTTGACCACTTTTGTTTAAGATCCTTTGTTTGAAGTGGAACAAAATTTTTTCTTTCTATTCCGGGAAAAAGATATACGAGGGCTGCTATATATATTCTGGCCTAGGGCAACACTAAGTGTTGCCAGGTGCAATCTGACATTTCCATTGGAAAATTTGACATTTTTTAGCAGAACATCACTCAGAACGTTTTGCCATTTAATCGTGAATTGTTTTATTTACAGGGAATTAAAAAATTCATCTCGGCCAAAAAATGGAATTAACTCGTGAACATTTTTGTGCGATCATTTTTCACAACTTTCGACGTGGATTATCACGACAAGAGTGCATCGATGAACTAAAATCTTTGTATGGCTATGAAGCACCATCCTATAGCACTGTGAAAAACTGGTACATCGAAATCAATCGTGGCCGACGCTCGCTCAAAAACGAATTCCGTGAAGGTCGTCCAAAAACAGCCGTTGTGCCAGAAAACATTGATGCCGTACGTGAACTGATAATGCAAGACCGTCATGTAACATACCTTCAGATAGAGGCATGCCTATGCATTTCTCCCACCAGCATACATTCGATATTGCATGAACACCTGGCCGTAAAAAAGGTTTGTTCTCGTTGGATCCCGCACAATTTAACAATCGCTCAAAAAAAGGCTCGTGTGGATTGCTGTAAAGAAATGCTGAAAAAATACGATCGCGGTGCTTCAAGAGACGTTTATAAGATCGTCACAGGTGACGAATCATGGATCTATGCGTATGAGCCCGAAACAAAACAACAATTGACAAAAAAACAAAAAAAAAAAACATTTTCGTTGATAAATATGCCTATTTACATTATTAGGCCAGAAATATACTTATATAGTAATCTACGTATTAATTTATAATTATTAATGTAATTATTTATTGTTTATTTTAATAAAACTGCATTGAAATAACGTCTGTGAAATTTTTACTTTCATTTAATGCCTAGTGTATATCCCACAATGGCCCGATATCGGTGGTTCCGACAAATAAGGAGCAAAAAATCTTGTGTAAATTTTCAGATCGATATCTTAAAAACTCATGGACTAGTTCACATATATACAACCAGGCTAGTTCGACGCAGTTTGTCTGGTTGTTCATTTATATACATATGTATGTACTTCATAGGTCCTCCGACGTTTAACTTTGGATGTTAAAAACTGCGTGGCAAACTTAGTACACCCAGTCTAGGGTATAAAAAAAAACAACTCGAAGTTTCAACCAATCTTTGAAATTAGTTCTTAAATTATTTTATAACGACTGTTGTTTTTTAGACGTATGACTGTCAACCAGGCAATACTTGTCTCACAGTTGATGTTTTTGACAGCTGTTAATTAAATTATACACAATTTGATTTACCACTTCATAATGAACAGATTTACTTTGGTAAAGCGTTTGCAAATCCTACAAATTCGTTACCAAAATACTGGTTCGTTTCGCGCTCAACATTACGCGCTACGTCTAACACTCGGAGAGTCGTATATTCGGACCATGGATCAGTTTGCACTGGTTTTACTCTAGTGGACTAGTATCTTCGAATACGTTGTACAGTGTACACCGAGGACGCCATTGCTACTGTGAAGCAGATTATCGAAGAAGACCTGAATGAGTTCATCCGCCATCGTGCACAACAATTGAAAGGTTTTGTAGAAAGATTTTGATGTGTGGACTTACAAATGAACGGACATCAAAGCGCGGCGCAGGTTCGGTGAATGGACCCAAAGCGAGATAGCCGATACCGTTTTATACCAAAAATTTTCTTTAAACTTTCAAATTTTTGGTTAACCATTGGTCCATATTTCTTGAAAAATAAAGCCGGTCATAATATTAATGACTTTTTCATGCCTAAATTGTAAGACCTTGATCTCCAACGAATAAACCAATTTATTGAATAAAATTTTTGGTGAGCACATTATCTCGCCTCAAGGGCTTTTGGCTTCCAAGATTGATTGATTTAACACCGCTGGACCATTTTTTGTGGTATTAATGCGAAGTCTTTTGTCTGCGTAGATAAGGATAAGCCCGAGACGATTGACGCCTTAGAATAGAATATTCGGCGCAGTATTGCTGACATGGCACTAATTGTTGCAAAAAGTTGCCGAAAATTGTGTCTCTTGGCTGGATTTTATTCAAGCCAACGGAGACTATCATTTGTCCGAAATCATTTTTTTTTATAATAGCAAGCTCTTAAGTTATAATAAAGCGAAAATCTTAAATTATATGCGTTTTATTTCTGCTTGAAAATCACATGTCTAAAAAACACATCCTTTATTTTGCTTCAGCCGACAACTCGGCCGATGAACGTATAATCAAATCAATGACTTCATGATGAATGGCAAGGAAAGAAAGGAAATAAATGCCGGGACGCCATCTTGCCTGAATGAGAAAGTAAAGCTCTTGACGCACAGAATAAACATAATTTAGGGAGGAAGCTCTTCTCAAACCGGCTAACGACGTCAAAAATGCAGTTCATGTAAAGAGGATAAACCTAAATCCCTAGTCTAGTTTCAACTTCCACATAAAGCTAATGTGCATATATTTGAGAATATTCTCCAAAAATTGTATACGGTTTCGGATAATACATATGAGCGTATTTGTTAGAGTTTTTAACTCAGTGTAGTCGGCTCGCAAATATTTGGCGAGAACTTAAATTGAAAGCGTACAAAATACAGCTTGTTCAAGAACTGAAGCCGCTCGACCGACATCGTTTCGCTCTATGGGCTCTTGAAAAGTTCCAAGAAGATCCGTGTTTGAGCCAAATTGTGTTCAGCGACGAGGCTCATTTCTGGTTCAAAGCCGCATTTGGGACGAAGAGCAACCCGAGGAGATTCAAGAGCTGCCATCTCATCCAGAAAAATAACAACGGTTAAATCGCTGCTGAATCGCAACAATATCGATCCATTTTTGAAGCGGATGGCTACTGCTGATGAAAAAGGAACCACTTAGTGGTGGTGGTAGAGTCGCGGAAGGTTGTTATTTGGTTTCGTTAGATTGGTAGTGAAAAATCTATCTCGTGCTGCTATTCTACGGTCAAACCTGTGCTGCCAATGGTTGGACTGTCTCAAAAAAGAAATCGTCCAGAAGCGGTCAACTTTGACCAATAGGGAGGCATTGTATTTTATCACGACACCGCGAGACCACACAAATTGATAGTGATATGCATCAACTTATGGACCGTACTTGGCACCATGTGCTTATTACCCGTTAATGTCTATGGCGACTAAATTTGCTGGTGAAAAATGTAGCGGAACAGAAACTTGTGTAAATCGACTGTCTTAGATTTTTAACGGAAGAGACGAGGGTTTAAGAGCGTTGCATTATGAAATTACTATCAAAATGGCAACACGTTTATGTCAAATTGAACTTAAATCATATCACTCTAACCAAACTATATAAAACATTCAATTTAATGGAAAAATTGTGGATTTGTTTTTGCAAGACCTTTAGATCAAGAACGACGTGGTATTAAAATTAAATAAAAATTTGGTCAAAATGGATTGTTATTTTTTTTTTGTTATTTACGGCCATTTATGAGTTGAACCAAATGTTGGACAAATGGCCACCATGACTTCATTTGCATAGTATCTCCACCGGTTTACGGCAATTTTCGATGACCCCGTGCAGCATTTCGGCTATAGTGCGCTGAATGTTGTCTACGAGCCCCATGAGCGTTTCTGGTTGACTAGCGCAAATCTTTGATTTAACATACCATCAGAGAAAATAGTGTAATAGAAGCCTTGAATTCCATGAAACCCTCATCATGCGAGTGTCAGTCAACATCGTGTTATAACGCTTACCATTTATTGATGGTGTCGTTACAATTCCTGCCTCATTTCGAAACAAATAAGGTCCGATAATGCCGTCACACAATCTGCACCATACGTTAAATTTTATGGGGATGCTATTGCATTTCCTGAACCACATGAGGATTTGACTCAACCCAGTAACGAGAATCTTTTTTTGAAGACGACGCCATTAAGCAAGAAATGGGCCTCATATGATAAGATAATTATTCGATTAACGTGATTTTGTGAATTTTTTGGAGAACGTGAAACTTTATAGCCTTGGTAAATTTCGAAACGTTGTACCAAAATGAAACGTGACATGATGAAATGGCAAACCTTACTGAATACACTGGCAAAATTTGACACCAATCTGTAAACAAACAAATCAACACTTTTATGCTCGATATTTAAATAACAAAGTGCATTCTATATACTTCCAGATCACACAAAAACTTTATAGCATTTCTGACAAGTTGTTTTTTACCAATGAATAGCTGAAGGAATTTAATGAGCAGCTTTTCATTTTGGAGATACAATCAAAGGTTTGACATTCCCTGGACTATTCCTTAAAAATAAAAATAATTCGGATATATTTTTTAACCAAACCAAGACAATTAGCACCAGAATGATGATAAAAACACATCCCCCTACTCCTTCCCTTTGAAACTGATGAATTACGAGTAAACTTCCAGTTGCTTATCAGAAACAATCGTGGTAGAAAAATTATTTTCATACAAAGTTGTTTTTCATAGCTTTTACCATACTTTGGGGGATGGTAAGTAAAAATTATCATCCCTACACAAAAAGTGAAAAAAAAATTCAAATTATCTAATTTTAAGAACACAAAGGGTGCGAAATATTTAGAGAAAGTAGAAAAATACATTAAAAAAACAAAAACAACAGAAACCAATATAATTATGATTTTTTATGTGAATTAAGCTCTTTTGATATTAAATTAGCTAGATATCAAATCGTATCCACTGCATTTCTTTAAAAAGTTAGATTTAGGAATCGAACGACATATGAACGAGACGATGTTATGGAGGGTTTAAGAAAATATGAAACAATTCCAACATTCTTTGTAAACATCATATGACATAAATATATTATATGTCAGCGGTACATAATATTATGTCTGAATGATTTTTTTGTTCTTAAACAACGTTTGAATATCATAAGCAATTCGTTTTCACAAGTAATGGACTCTCAATCTCAATTTAAAAGTTCAAAAAGTTCTTAAAAACTTTTAAGTCACAATATTAAAAACATGGGAAATTAGTGATAGAACTGACTAGCTATAATTCCTATTGCAAGTCCAATTTTTATTTTGATTTTGATTGGTGAAAATTTCAGCTTCTTGGGGAGAACAATACACATGCAGCGGCCAGTATCATATCTGGCCCTATGCCGCCTGATTTAATAGCCTCAGCGCCAAGTAGAGCCAATAAAAAAATCGAAATCTATGAATAGGCGTCTAACGGCAGACGAGCAGACAATGGGATGGGGCAGAAAAAGGATGATGAACGCATAGGCTCATTAAGAACGTACCAACGTGGATTGAGAGACAACACGGGGCGACTTTCATCTAACCATGGCTGTTTCAGGGAGTACCTCACAGATTCGGCCTCGATGACGACACAAAATTTTCATTCTACAGGAGTGCCGATGAAAACGTCGAGCATGTCTTTTTTTCCTTCTCGAGATGTGTAGTCAAGAGAACTACCATCGAAGGAATAATAAAGCAAAAGATGACGCCCAAAAGCTGGTATGGACGAAAATGAAAGAGTAAGAAGCGTAAGATCAGCTGAATAATCCCGCAGGGAGTTTGTGAGGAGGCATTCTTGCCCAGCTTGGTTCTGCGAAGTAATATTTAACGGCGGTCCCGCAGGACTAAATACAAGTGAAAGCAGCCGGAATTAAGGGTTTAGTACGTCGGTTTACTGCCACGCAAGTCCAGTAAAGTTAGAAAATGCTAAATGCGGACAATATGAATTGTGCAAAAACAAAAAATAGACAGACGGACATGGCTAAATTAACTCACCTCACCACGTTGATCATTTACATATAAAAAATACTTTATATGGTCTCCAACATTCCATTCTTGCTGTTACAAGCTCCGTGGCAAACTTAAAGAGTTACAACGTGATCGATATTGACTGGCAACTTCGGGGCTCATATTCGAGATAACATTTTTCACTTACTTACACGACACTACTGGCCACTCTTGCTATCAAAAACACAATAAACACGGGTTCTTAATCAACTTACGATGTGCTAATGAAATTTCAAACAAATTAATAATGTTTTAGCAATCGAATTGATCTCTTTAAAAAACTATTGTTTTTCACTTAGTGTAAAAGGGTTCCAAAACATTACACTCGTCTTTCTCGAAGCGCTGTTTTCAGAATCGATGAGGAAAATGTTACCGAAACCACTGGCCATACGGCTTGACATTTTAACATGACCTTTTTAGATATTTTCAGGTCAGGTAATGATCGAAAGAATAAGATTTTTGATAACAATAACGATTTTTTAAGCCCTTCTGAAATGTAAACCTCCCCTGGCATCACTCGACCATGAATCTGCACATTCTGGCTAATACAGAGCTATTGTGTCCGATTTCATAAAGAACGCATAATTAAAGTATAATTCCGAATGATGTTATTTAGTTTATCAACACATAATTGAACTCGACCTTCCCGAGCGACATCGATTCGCTCTATGGGCTTTTTTTCGAGCAAAATTTTGTTCAGTGACCTGGCCAACTTCTGGGCCAATGGATATGTAAACAAGCAAGCGTTTGGGATGAAGAGCAACCTAAAAGGTTCAAGAGCTGTCATTTCATCTAGAAAAAAAGGATTGATGTGGTTGGTGTGATTTGTCAGCCGGTGGAATAATCGGTCAATATTTCTTCAAAAATAATGATGCCGATGAGAACGTTACCGTCAATTGCGACGGTTATCGTGCCATGATAATCGACATTTGATGTCTGAAATTGAATCTCGTGATCTCGGCGACATTTGGCTTTAACAAGATGACGTTACTTCCCACACATCGCATCAATAAATGGATTTATTGAGAGAACACTTCGGTGAGCAGAGACGTATTGGGCAGGTCGATTGGCCACTAAGATCGTGTGATATCACACCGTTAGACTTTTTCTTGTGGGGATATGTAAAGCCTTAGTCTATGCGGACAATCCCGCTTCCATTCATGCCTTGAAGTAAAACAGCGCTCGTGGTATTCGCCAATTACTAGTCGAATTGGATCACCCTCAATTTTGCTCTCTTATTGTATATTGTCATAATTAAGTTTATATCTAGGCTGTTCACGGTAAGGTGGTTATCGGGTTATGTGATTATTAAATTAAAAATAACCTCTGTGCTCCGTGAACATCCTATGTATGGTTATTTGCTTATTTTTACACAAACAGCTGTTCATTGTTTACAATTCTAGTTCAATGAAATTCCTACTTATAAAATGCCTAAACAAAGTTTAAAAAGCAAAATAATCGAATTTAAAATAAGTTCTTCTATTCAGCAAATGGACTTTATTGTGATTCTTACTTACTTTGATGACTTTTGATAATTTCTTTGTGATGCTTTTTATTTCGGTTTTAATTTGCTGATTGTAAACAAAAAACAGCTGTTAACAGTAGATTTTCCAATAAGAAAATCTAAATGGAAATGTCATTCGCTTAGTTTTATTTATTTTTTGTGCTGCCATTTAGTAAAATTCCAACGACTTTCTAACACTGGAAATAAGCAAACAACCACATAATCTGTAAACAAGGGTCTATGTTAGTCATAGTTGGTTATTTTGTCATACCGCATTTTGTTGTTGTAAACTTAATCACATAACCACATTACCCGATAACCACCATATCGTGAACAGCCTAATCATAATAATCATTGTTATTATTAAGTAGATAAGACAATTATGTCTGAATTCTTATTTTAATAATTAGTTGACAGCACTTTTGTAAACTTATAAAATAAATAACCAATGATTAAAACAACAATTTTTGGGAAGCCTCAATTTTATCAATCAATCAATTAACGTTTTGACTAGCCCTTCAATCATTACCATATATAGTAACAATACATATTTTTGGTTTTAGGATTTAGGTAATTTAAGCGCTCATGGTCAACCTCTTTTTCGAAGTTTCTTCTAGAGATTTTCAAAATAAATGGCCGATTATTAAAATACATTAGATTCTGTAAATATACATTTTTTATTTATTAAAGAAATATCTTCAAAAGAATTCAGAAAAAATGCGTTTTTTTGACCTGCAAGCTTTTTAGTATCTAATGTTGACAAAAGTTTTAATGAGACAGAATGATTTTCCCAAAGCTTCTCATAAAAACAATTTAATAATTCAGATATGCCATTTATCAGTTGATAAGTAGATGGATAATACAAATAAGAAATGGATCACAAAGGAACAATATATTATTAAACACTTCTCCAACTTTTTTCTTTGGCTAAACAAAGCTTTCACATTCATGAATTAAAAAACTAGAATTTCATTAAATACAAAACTGAGTGAGCAATTTTTGAACGAACTAAATAAAATAGTTTTCAACTTTTTGCCAAATAATGTAAACCATATATGAAAAGTTAACTCTAAAGCACGTTTCTTTCATTCTAAATTTTACTTTGGGTGCTAAGAAATCTTTTAAGCTTCCAAAAATTGATAATGATATGAATCTTCGGTAATTAGCCAAGAAACCATATAAATAACAAAATAGATACTAAAAAAATCTGTTTTATAATAAAAGCACATTTTTCGGCAGAGTTGCCAGTTGTAGGTTATTTGTTTGAATAACATTCCTAAAATTTAGTAAGTTTTGTAAAGAGGAAACTATCTAAAATACTTCTATTCACATCTTTACACTTTCAACAGATTTCAAACCTTTTTGAAGCTGTGAAAGACATAGGGTCTGTCTCTTTGAACATCTTTACATTCCTCGCTTAATAAGCCATATAACATGAAATTCTTGAAATACGGACGTCACCAATAAAATATTTATGCCAAGAGAAGAATAATTTGTTTCTTGAACTGCAAATATACAGGGATTTTCAATCTATTTATATGATTTTTATATTAAGTTCTGAATCTAACATCATTCAAATGGCCTCCACAACTTTTTCTGCAGGAACGAATTCGATGAACTCAATTTTCGAGTACTTTTTCCACTAAATCAGGTCGTGCTATATGTCAGAAATAGCATGCTCAATATTGACTTCTAAAGCTTGAAGATAATCTGGTTTAATGCTAAAGACCAATGACTTCAAAGAACCCCTGCCAATAATTCGGTTGTTGCACGTATTGTGAGGCACATAACCACGTCTTGTTGGAATCAGATGTTGTCAAGATCAATTTCCAATTGCAGCAATAATGGAAAAAGTTCTCCATTGACAGTAACGGTGTCACCAGCTTCATTTCGAAAGAAGTACGAATCGATGATTCCACCACACCAAACTGTCAATTTATGTGGATGTTATGGTTGTTAATGAATAATTTGTGGATTTTCTTCGCACCAGAATCGACACTTTTGTTTATTTACGGCATCACTAAGATGATAATGAGCCTCAGAGAAGATGAATTTTCTTTAAAAAAAAATCGTTATAATATTCAAGTTTTTCCAAGACAAAATTAACTGATTCACGACGTTTATGGTGGTCCAATGGCTTCACTTCTTGAGTTAGAACAGTGTTACACGAATGCAATTTTTTTTTTTTTTCAAAATATACCAGGTTGTGGTTTGAGATACCAGTCTTTAGCAACACTTGCCTGAACGGCGGCAATATTTTCATTACATACGTATGTACATATATCTTTCCACGATGAAATTCTAAACATTACTGAATACAATGAAAAAATTACAGATCATGACAAATTAAAAGTGCCCGAAACGACACTTAGAGAACATATTAAACCTATTGGAATTTATTGGAAAACTGAAGCGTCATACTATATGAAGTAAAAAGTTTAGGTGTTAGAAACAAAATGTACACTACTTAAATTTCAAACTTACACCGGATCAGCTTAATTTAAAAAGTCACAAAAACACCGATAGTTTGATACTGCCTTTCGCCAGGACTTGAGTTCATGAGCCATGAAAAAAATCAGTCGTGTCTACATAACCGGAGTAGACTGATCCAGGTTTATCTTCTGCCCAGCACCGTGAACGCAGCAGTGAGCACCAAAATCAAAAACAACAGATGTTTTTCATGAAAGCAACGCCAAAGTTGTAGAAATTTTCCGAAACACAACAAACAAATGAAGATCAGACGGAAAAAGATTATTGCATATATGTATGTATAAAATCTTATTTAACCTAACTTTATCATTGCTTGCAACACAACTTGTTTATTGTTACAAATTTTGTATCTTAATGTTCAAAATTCATGTTATCTTAACTCAAAACTTTTCTGAGGATTGTACACAATTGTCTATAAGATAGCACACATTGCATGGTGCCAAATGTTTCAACTTCCAAGTTCTTAGATAGTAAATGTTTGTTTTCTACCAAGACAAAGTATTGAAACATGTTGATTCAAGCTTGAAGTCCAAAGTAGAGTTTATGTCCAAATGTTTTCAAACTTTTCATAAATCAGCACCTTTTAACTGCCAAAACTAAAACTATTACCAACTTTAAAAGTCTGCTTAATAATCGTCTAAGCAATTTTCGAAACACTAAGGTCACAAAAACAAATTGTTTGTCAAAATATAAGTGTAAAACGTAAATTTTTTCACTAAATTCAATTGAGATGCCGGAATTCCAACACTAGTTACAACACTATGTTACACCAATAGTCACGTGTTGGCTTAAAGAGTCTGCTCCTGCAACATAATGATGGGTTTGATGAATGAAATAGTCGAACATTATGCTATAGAAATTCGATGTGACACTTAGCAGCGCCATTATAACAACCACACAACAACAATAACAATAGTAAAGCGCTTTTTTATTAAAGCGGCCCAAAACACGAGCATTTTTAGTCCAAATATTTATAATGTAACTAAAGCATTAAAGACGCGAAAAATATGAGGACGCCGCATATGTGCGTCCTGAGCCGTAAATCGTGAGTCGGGCCATAAGTGTGCGCGTGTATGTGTGCGTGTGTGTGTTTATGGGCGTTTATGGGTATGTGTGTGTCCGCATGTGTGCTCATGCATGTGTGCGAAAAATTACGATACTCGCGCGTATAGAGCACGATACGACGGAGCCGGAGCCATAATGTAAGCTTAAATAGAAAAGCATGAAAAAGAAGACGAGAAAAAAGAGAAATAATAATAAAAATCGTCTGACGAACTTGAAATTGAGAGTAGTAGTAAAAATAAAACCGGAATAAAAGTAGGGAAAATACCGAACAAATAGAAATGGTGAGCAAAACAGCACACAAGACATATAAAAATATATATCAGCGAATATAGAGAGTAAATGTCAGTAGTAGTCTCAGTTCTTAAGAAAGCGGAAAACAACCAAATAATATATAAAATGGAAAAGTCAGCGAAAGGGAAATTCTGTTTTATTTTTATTTTTTCCTACTTCTTGTACTGCTTCTTGTGCCCTTAGTTGCAATAACCAGCTTAGACGTGATGATATACGCGTACTTAACGCGACGCACTAGATCCTGATTTTCGTAATACACACAATCGAATCGGTCAGCGGTTTGTTTTGATAATTTTGTATATTTCTTATATGGAAAATATGGATATCAGTTATGTTGCGCGGTTTGGTATTAACGCCGTGCGAGAACGTATCAAAGCTCACTGGCGCTTTATCAACACTACAATAACGCACTTTATGATGACCGTCCGTCCAACGCGTGTGATGTTACGTATGCAAGTACCTAGTAGTAGGC
The DNA here is from genome assembly GCF_016617805.1 of Bactrocera tryoni. Taxonomy (NCBI): domain Eukaryota; kingdom Metazoa; phylum Arthropoda; class Insecta; order Diptera; family Tephritidae; genus Bactrocera; species Bactrocera tryoni. Next base: position 29,651,319 of record NC_052501.1, read on the forward strand.
GGTTTCAAATACACATTGTCTTAACGGTGATCCATAGATTAGTAGCAAAAGTTTGTGATTTTCATTAATTGCGTTCGGAAGTTGTAGTACGATGACGTGAATCCATCGTTTTGGTGCAACTATTTAGCGTGTGTTGGATAATGTTTGCATGATATCAAACAAAATTTGTGGTACTTGCAAGCGTTAGTATTCTCTATATAGTATAAACCCGATATGGACCGATTTACGAAACTCTGTTATTGCCGACAAACGCACGATTTCAGTCATTACGACCGACACATCAACCAGCCTACCAGCGACCTGGCAAGCGTGCAACCAACGATAAACGACAACTGCGACGACGCCGATGATGAACAAATTACAAATAAAAGATGATGCCAGAAGACGATGACGATTAGCGCCCAGGCAGCCAGTAAGCCATCGAGCCAGCCAGCCAGCTAAGGAACGGCATGAAATAACGTTGCTGTTGATGATGGTGGCAGCGGCGGCGGTGGCGGCGGTAAAGTCTGAAGTAGTGGTGAGAGCGAAAAAATTGGAAAAAAATCCATACACAACCACACACACACACACACACAAGCTTATACACTCAGGAACTTGCACACACACACATACATAGACAAGAAAGTAAAAGAAAAAATCGAAGTACATATAAACAGAACAAAACGGAAAAAATTGTGTACAGTGGGGAAAAATAAAGAATTATATCTGCAAAAGGTTTGCAGCCAAGAATCACTTCTTAGGCGAAGTGTGCGGCGTATGAAAAAAAACGGCAATCGTTATGTACTGACTGACATACAAACAAATGCACATAAATAAGCGTAGATTGGTGTGTATGTTTGTCAGGTTGTTCATATGCAAACCAGCAAATGAATATGGGAAAGGGCAGCACAGAACAGGTTCTGGTGGGCTAATTTCTTTCTATACCAACATGTCCATGTATTGACGTTGAATCGCACTGTTGAGCGGCAACTCAATTACTCCACGGACTATAACGGTTATATTATTGTGAGGGCCTATATGCCGGTGGATACAAGCGATATTGAAAGTTTTTCGATATTTATTTTGTCTGATTTTCGAAAGTTTTCATCATAACATAAAAAAATTAAAAATTTTGGTTAGTAATTGACTTCGAAATAAGCTTTAATTCCGTATGAAAGTCCGCACAAGCGATTAAGTATTATTCTAAACTATTGGTACTTCAACACTTTTCAACATAACCTAAACATTTTCAAATTAAAAAAAAAACCCAAAGATTATGCTCTGATTTCGAGTGTGATAGTTAAATTAATATTTTTAAATTTCTGAAAAACATATTCAGAAACTTTCGAGATAACCTAAAAAATCTCTGAAAATTATAATTATGAAACTAGTAAAAGCTTTATTTTTAAGTTTGGTACAGATTAGATTTACCATCCGATTTTTATTTATATTTACACAAGCCTTTGCACATAACCGTCAAAAATAAAAAAAAATAATAAAAAAAATGCTAGTGTAATACAGAAAGCTTTCCTTTCGAGCTTTTTTATAAAGATTAACCTCCAACAACATTGACTTCGAAATATTTCCACCATTTATGTCCAACATTTTACAACATAACCTAGATATTTAAAAAAAAATTAGAAGATTTGCATTAGCAATTAATGAAATATAGTATGTACATATATGCGGGACCCTAATTAGAAGTTCGATATGTAGGATTCACAAGCGATATTAATATTCCATTGACTTTACTGCAGCGAATGCGCAAAAGTACAATACAAAACCCAAAACTTGTTAAAAAAAAAATAAAGTTCGAACAATTTTGGTTAATTGGGAAGTAGACGAAGCGACAAGCTTTAATATGCAGCTTAGCTGAAACAATGCTTTTGAAAAATATTTTTGAAAGTTTTATAGCAGGAATTCTAATAGCATAGGTTCAGAACTGGACGAAAGCCAAAACAAAATGTCTAATAAAATTGACTTGTGATAGTTTTGTGATTGGATCAAGCAAAAAAAAAAACTGTTTCCTGAAAGCTTTAAGCTGCTAAAAAACTACGAAAGCTTTTTTGTTGGTACCAAGTCCGAAAAGCTTTTTTGTTAGTTCCAAAATCATATCTAGCTGTGACGTTATCTCCCACTGATGGGGCCATTACTTATAAGGAGAAAATTCAACTTCAAACGGATCAAGGTGTTATATTGACAAATACAAACTCAGCAGTTACAATTTGGCATATAACAATCAGCGTTAAATCTACAGGAAAAGTAGTTCTCAATAAATTTTCGAGAATCTGCTGTCTTGTAAGATGGACCGACTTTCTTAATACACAATTGGAGAAAAAAGTTTTCGGACAACTTGAAGTTGTGTATACGAAAAACCTGTACGCTCGGACTTCGCAAGACGACAAAGGTGAAGGCGCATAAAAAACACAAAAGAACGAAACGAAACTTCATCTTTTAAAACAAAAAAGGCAGCAGCAGCAGCAGCTAAATGAGAAAACTAACAGAAAAAAAATAGTATGCTGGCGATTCATTTAAACACCCAATAGGCCATGAGCCTGCAACTAGTCAGCAAGCAACCCGTATATCCTCAAACCATGCAATGCACAGCAGCGCCCAGTGGAAAAAAAAGTCGGGGAAAAAACGGCTCATATACTCGCTCATTTAATACATAAAAAAGTTTTGTAAAAAAATGAGTATAAAGAAAAAGGCAAGTTAACGAAACATCGGCGAAATCAACGACAGCGGTGAGAGTCAAAGAGACGAAAGAGAAGACAGGAAAAAATTGAAACAAAAACACAAATGACACAAGTTGTCGCTTCGCCGACCGGGCTCTAGCGCTGGCACTGGCTATGGCTCCGGCTCTGGCGCTGGTCGCTCGCTCGCTTCCATCTTGCTTTCATTTACACAGGTCTGCCAATGTGTCTGACCATCTACGTATCGGAAGTGGAAGGATGATAGCACAGTGGAGCGAATCAATGGTTGCAAACTACAAAAAAAAATTTAAAAAAAACATGTACATATACATATATAGCGGTGTGTGTATGTGTGTGCACCTGTATATAAAACATATGTAAGTAATTAACACACGCAGTTTCATATTAAGACAAACTAATATCGATGATGACACAATACACACACATACATGCATACATATATGTACATATGCATGCTATTGTGTATATAATACAATAAGTAATTAATCAAAGCGAACGCTTCATTTGCATCGAGCGGAATTTTTGGAGATTTTCGCCACAATTCATTATGACTTCACCGAATTACATAAGTTTCCAATTCATAATATGTACAATTAAATTTCACTGACTCAAGGTCTTCATTGAAGCAGCGCCCAAGTGAAATATGGGACCAGCAGTGCTATATAAATATGTGCACATGAGTGTATGTGTGTGTGTGGATGCAAAAGCTTATAAATGTGTGAGTGTGCATGCGTTTACAGTTAATCGGTGAGGGTGGAAAACTAACTGAAATCGTGAACCTGGACATAATACTTATACAAGCGGCTACAACAACAATGCATAAATACACCTACATGCACACACACACACATACACTCATCCAGCGTATAGTTAGTATTATATGATACTTGCAAAACATTAAACGCGTTCACCAATTGTTTTTTACAGCATTTTTTTACACACTGTCTTGTAGTTGCTGCAGCTGTTACTGTTGTTGCTATTTTTTCTTGCTCGCATTTAATTTACTTTTTTTGTTCAATAGAGTTTTTCTTTCTCCAAGCCCGCGTGTTCGCCCGACCGCCCGCCCCCCCCTCCACGCTGCTCTATACATTATTTCTTGGACACACGACACAAACGGAACTATATTTTCATTTCACTCAGACATAAGACCGCACCACCAACCGCCCACCCCTCCCCCAATCATTGCTATTCTGAGTTAAGATTAAAAAACAACGGGCATTGGGAAAAAAAAGCGAAAAAAAAAGAAAACCAAACAACAGCGACTTTTTTAAAAAATTCTGCACAGAAAATAAAAATTGAGAAGGCAAAGGCAACAACAACATCGGCAATGTGAGCATGCAAACGTAGAGAAAAATTGTAATAAGGGCAAAGAAATGTATGAGCGAGCGAACGGACGGACGGACGGTCAGGTGGTGGGAGTTGTGGCAGCCACCCTCAGTGGTTGCATAAAATGAAAGCAAAGTCATAAGAAACCGAAATGAACAAGCGAGCACGAAGAATGGTGGTTAATGGGGAAACCGACGAAGGAAGCCATACAAGAGAAAAAATTGAAAAAATGCCAACTACAGTATAACAACAATAATCATGACAATAGCAGTGATATACACACACATACATGCAAACACACACAAACGTACATACACACATACATATGTACATATGCACAAAAGTAGTTGCCAAAGAACTCGGCTTACATACATTCTTATACATGCACATACATACATACGTACATACGAATACATATATGAATGAGCCTTTGTGTATATGTGCAAGGTATTTGCATACATATTCATTCATTTGCACACACACAAACGCACGCACACGTGCGAGCACACATTGAAATCTCGACGAAAAAACGCTTTTGACGCACCAACACAGACGAAAGTATCAAAGTTGCTAGGGGTTTCCGCCAAGAATGAGACAAGTTTGAGGTACAGTGGGCCGTATGTCGTAAATATATTTACAAAACTTAATTGAAATGTCATAAAAGTATCGTTTTTTCGAATGACATTTATGTGATTAGTATGTGTGGCGCTAATTTATTTTGGAAAGAATTTATATATTATAAAAGTAAGCTTATAATCGAAATCAAAATAAAACTAATTATTATATACATACATATAATAATATATGTATGTATATTATAATTATTTATATTTTTGCTATAACAACGTAAACAAATTATTTTAAGGACATAAAAATCAATACTTTTATGTAAAAACAAAAAAAAAGGTAATGATCAACTCTGTTTTTAATAAGTTTACAACCAAGTTTTTATCAATAAAAACAATTTTTGTTTATAAAACAAAAAATAAAAAAAGCATTTCGAAAATATTTCTTTATATATGTATGTACATATATGTATGTATGTATGTATCTTTAGAAATTTTTTATAAAAAAACGGAAATAGTGTATAACTTAAATATACAAATATGATCTTCGTTATAAAAACAATGTTTCATGAAGAACTTTTTTCAAAAATTATAATTTTAAAAACTTTGAAAAGCTATCTTTGTTAGTATTTTTAGTAAAACTATATTATTATAAAATTGGTATTTAAAAACAATTTTATCATTAATTAAACTTCGAATTTTATATAACATATGTATGACGATTTTGAAAATTAAAAAAAAAATTAAAAAAAGGAAAAAAATTTAAAATAAATAACGAAAAATTAAAAAAAAATAAAATAGAAAATTAAAAAAAAAAAAAAATAAAATAGAAAATTAAAAAAAAAAAAAATAAAATAAAATAAAAAATTAAAAAAAAAAACAAATAAAATAGAAAATTAAAAAAAAAACAAATAAAATAAAATATTTAAAAAACAAAAACATTAAAAAAAATTAAAAGTAAAAATAAAAATTAAAAATAAAAATTAAAAATAAAATAAAACAAAAATCAGAACAGGGAATAACTAGTTAAAGGCTGTTAGAAAAATATGTTTTAAAAATTCGATAATAATCCAGACGGAGACATTATCACATATTGTAGTGAATTTGTCCTACTATGAGCAAATTGCTTTAACATATTCGACAAACGCACACTATTATCGATAGTAACAATATATCGTTAAGCGCAAACTGTCATCTCTAAGCAACTTTTATGGTTTCTGAACGTACAACTGAAAAAAGTGATTTTTATACGCCTGGTTAGTTCGAATTCCATTTAACAACATTAAGGTTGTCCTTTTGATGACAAAAAAATATAGATCGAATTATTTTTATTGAATAAATTTTTTGCTTTTTAAATTTTAAATCGAATTGTAACTGAGTCCAGCAGATTAGTGTGAAATTTATAACTAAGCACTTACTACCAAACAGTTATTGTCTTACCAATTCCATAAAAAAATTAAATTATCTAATTTTGAAGCCCTCATTTTGAAATGTAATAAGTTCTCGTTGTTGTTGTAGCGGCATAAAATATACATATATTATGTATGTTTGAAGAATACTTTCGAGTTGACAGTAATTAACCGGATAAAACCGGCAGACTCGACTATCGAAGAGAGCAATAAAGCTCGTGTTAAAGTTTCAAAGTTTTTAAAATATAAAAAAATGTATTTAAGAAGCTCGTGTTAAAATTTGAGAGTAATTAAACGAAGATTTTTTCTCCTCGATAAATATTTTTAATTTACAATTAACAATTTAAGGCCGATTTTTTTTTTTTTGTTTATGAAACCACTGTATTTTCAAAAAATTTCATTTTACTTATTCCTTTGATTTGTTGTACTAGATTTAACATTACTTTAACGAAATCTGTTTGGTTTTTTAATTTCAGAAGATCCAGTTCAAAGGTATAGTGGTCGAAGAAAAACGTCCTTTTTGAGAGGAGCTCCCGTCTATCAGCTGTATTTCCTTTCCAAATAAATATTTTTTTAAAAGATACCACAAATTTTTGGATCAATAATTTAAAAGTTCTCTAAGAAAAAAATCTGGAAAATTCGTGTTTTTCGGTCTTCTAACTGTATATAATCCCTTAATA